>NC_142810.1:43711730-43854230 GCF_049724085.1 Artemia sp. Qi Xiang Cuo
ATATATATATATATATATATATATATATATATATAATGCTTTAGTAAAGCATGAAATATTTATCAATAAAAAAATAACTACTGCATCATCAGTTAGGTATTGAGGAACACACAGTTACTTTTTACAATAAAAATACATTTAGAATATTTAGTATATAATTTATGCCTATTAAAACATAAAACTCTGCTATTATTACCAATTAATCATAAGACAGCCACTGCAGGCCACAAAATGCCATAGCATGAATGGCTTGGCAAACATGAAAATAATCAATAATTAGTGACAACTCACTGCACCACCAAGTTGTTGAGGTCAACACAGCCATGCTTTGTTAAGAAAATATCTGAAATGTTTAAGGTATAGTATGAATAGCTTGCAAAAGTACAGAAATAGTACTACTATTAACAACTCATCACAGCACTAAGTCACCTGAGACCAACACACACATGCTCTATCTGTCTCTGTCTCTCTCTCTCTCCTTCGTTCTCTCTCTCTCTCTCTCTCTCTCTCCCCCCACACACACACACACACACACACACACACACACACACACACACACACACACACACACACACACACACACACACACACACACACACACACACACACACACACACACACACACACACACACACACACACACACACACACACACACACACACACACACACACACACACACACACACACACACACACACACACACACACACACACACACACACACACACACACACACACACACACACACACACACACACACACACACACACACACACACACACACACACACACACACACACACACACACACACACACACACACACACACACACACACACACACACACACACACACACACACACACACACACACACACACACACACACACACACACACACACACACACACACACACACACACACACACACACACACACACACACACACACACACACACACACACACACACACACACACACACACACACACACACACACACACATATATATATATATATATATATATATATATATATATATATATATATATATATATATATATATATATATATATATATATATATATATATATATATATATATATATATATATATATATATATATATATATATATATATATATATATATATATATATATATATATATATACTATATACTATATAGCATACTATATATATATATATATATATAGACAGAGAGAGAGAGAGAGAGAGAGAGAGAGAGAGCGAAGGAGAGAGAAAGAAAAAGAGACAGAGACAGATAAAACGTAGCTGTGTTGGTCTCAGGTGACTTAGTGCTGTGATGAGTTGTTAATAGTAGTACTATTTCTGTACTTTTTGCAAGCTATTCATACTATACCTTAAACATTTTCAGATATTTTCTTAACAAAACGTAACTGTGTTGACCTCAGCTGGCTTGGTGGTACAGTGAGTTGTCACTAGTAGTATTATTTTCATGTTTTTTTTGCAAGCCATTCATACTATAACTTTGTTGGCCTTAGGTGGCTTTGTGCTGTGGTTAGTTGGTAGTAATAGCGGAGTTTTTGTGTTTTTAATAGGCCACTCAGACTATACCTTAAACATGTTCTGATATTTTGTTAATAAAAAGTAACTGTGTTGACCTCAACTGGCTTGGTGGTGCAGTGAGTTGTTACTAGTGGTAGTATTTCCATGCTTTTTTTAAAGCCATTCATACTATAACTTACAACATTTTCAGATATTTTCTTGATAAAAACGTAGCTGTGTTGGTCTCAGGTGACTTAGTGCTGTGATGAATTGTTAATAGTAGTACTATTTCCGTACTTTTTGCAAACTATTCATACTATACCTTAAATATTTTCAGAAATTTTCTTGATAAGACGTAGCTGTGTCGACCTCAGGTGGCTTGGTGGTGTTGACAGTTGAGTCTTTAGTGGTAGTACTAATTTCATGTTTTTGCAAGCCATTCACTATATACCTTAAACATTTTCAGATATTTTCTTAATAAAACGTAGCTGTGTTGGCATCAGGTGGCTTTGTGCTGTGATGAGCAGCGTTGCTTAACGCGGTACAATTGTACCGTTTTTAGTACAATTTAGAGGTCATTTGAAGTACAATTTGAATGGTACATTTGAAAATTTTTTGGTACAATCCAAGTCTTCCGGCACATTTTGGTTTTATTCGCTTTGTATATATGCAGTACAATTTCCATATGTAACTTTTCTTGAATATAATTTAACAGAAAACAAGCAACATCAATTGCATTAAGCAGTGAGAAAATCTTTAAGGAATGTGGGATTTAGGCAACATAGGCCTATTATGTCATTATAGGAGGGTCTATAGTAAATTGATTTTCTCTTAGAAATGGTGTAACTTAGTATTTAATTGTGCAAATCAATATTATAAATATGTATTTTAGTCGTTTTCAGAATTTTATAGTGTTTCCTTCTGGAGAGAGTTGCCTCTGAATTTTGAATTTTTTTTAATTCTTTGAAAATTTGACTTAGATAAAAAGGTCAGAAGTGCAGAACTTATGCTTTCTGGTTTCATTGCGCGTCACATCGTCGCTATTGACATCATGGAGGAACTAATAGAAATTACAAATACCAGTTTTTCTGACTATCATATTCAAGGCTTCAAGGTTTTCAAGGCTTACTTTGCCTTCCTGGCGTATATTTTGCAAGTATATCGAAGACCTAAAGAAGCGATTTCAGGCAGAAGACACCCAGATTCACCTTGTCTATAATTGTTTTTTTTTACTGTGCTTAAACCTATATGACACTAACTACTTCGTCAATGTCAAGGACTTGGATAGTGGGGACCGAGTGGAAGTGATTTTTACCGAAGAAAAGCTATCTATTTGATGCAGTTGAGTTTATAAAAGAGTGTTGGAAATATTTATAATCCTCTGCGATTAGATGATATAGCGGTTTTTCAACTCCAGGTATTCATCGGTAATAATCTTCAATAGGGTTCATCCACGCTATGCTATGGGAATAGAGTGTAATCAGCCAAACCTGGCACCGCTTCTGGCTCAGTTTCCGAATTTGCTGAGTGACAATGACCTGGAAGATATCGTCCAAGAGTGGAAGAGATTACCCTTTTGCTCTTAGATTCGTACTTCGATTGACTCATATCCAGCCATGTTTTGGACTCGGGTTTACAGGCAAAAAGATGTTAATGGGTCAAAGCGTTATTATCTTCTCGGGTGTTTCACATTAAGCCTACTTGTTATTCCACACGCTTCCGTGGCTGCTGAGCGAACTTTCTCAGCTGTCAATCTGAAAAAAAACATGTAGTAGAAATCGTTTCGGCTACAACACCTTGACCGAGCTTCTCATTTCAAAACAGATCGTCTCGAAGATTTGAAAATGATACAAAGTTCGAGATCGTCTCGAAGATACAAAGTGGAAATGCTGTGGAAAGGGATGTGAAAAATCTGGCCCACAAGAAGAACAGCAAAAAAAACTAGCACAAATGTTCCTCTTTTTTTTAATGTTACAGTTTTGTTACCTTTGTAAGGTTTAACCTTATTTCTTGTGCAATATATTCAAAATACTTTTGTTAAATTAATTTTGTTCTGAATAGTAGAATCGACCGAAAATTTATGTTAAACCCTTGGGAATCTTTGGTGTTAGCCACTTTCATGGCGTGATTGCTGATATGTTTTGTTTTTAGCTTCTGGCGCTCGCTACTCATCCTTTAGGTGGATTATAAGTCTTGACACTACGTTATTGTCCTTCTTACTTTATCTATTATTTGTCTTAATGCCCGAAACTCAGAAAGAAAGGATTAAACCCAACAATCAGCTTCGAGAAAGCTTTCAGAAAATTTTAACGAAACCTTCTGCTTTTAAATTGCTTTTAGTGGTTTAAGACTGTTATTTTGTTAAGCGGAGAAAGTCTCTAGAAGTATTCTTCCTATTTCAAGCTTTGACGTTGCTACTGCCTTGGATTTATTCTTAATGCTCTCGCCCTAGAGCGTTTTCTTAGTTTTCAGCGAAAGCAATTAAGCACATCTGCCGGCAAGTGTCACAAAGTGACGCGAGCAGCACATTTTTAACCTACTGTTCAGATATTACAAATCAATTTCTTCTGTTACAACTTTGGTCTTAAAACTATTACGGTTTATCTCAAAGCGTTGGTAACACTGGTGGTGAGTTGTTACGAGCAGTAGTTTCATGTTTTTTTACAAGTCATTCATACTATACCTTAAAAATTTTCAGATATTTTTCATGATATAACGTAACTGCCTTACTTTTCCATCAGGTGCTTTGGTGCTGCGGTGAGTTGTCAGTAGGTGTACTGTTTTGTGTTTTTATTTTGCAAGCCTATCATTTCTCTGTTCTTGGTACTTTTAGCGATCAATCTTATTAAAATCCCATTTTATTTTCATTGTTCTTTGTACTATTCTCGATTGAACCTATTCAAGTCCCACTATCCTTATAAAACGTAGCAGTTTTGGCCAAATGTGCTGCGGAGAGTTGCTAGTAGTACTGTTCAATTCGTGTTTTTTTGCAAACCGTTCATAATATACCTTAAACACTTTTAGATATTTTTTTGATAGAATGTAGTTGTGTCGATATCAGGTGTTCTGGTGGTGCAGCAACTTGTTAGTAGTAGTAGTATTTTCCCTTTTTTACTAGCCATTTGCACAATACCTTAAACATTTTTAGATATTTTCTTGATAAAACGTATCTGTGTTTTCCTCAGGTGATTTGGTGTTGCAGTGAGTTGTTGAAAATATATAAATGTGTACTTTAAAATGTTTTGTTCAAAATGAATAAAAATATGCAAATCTAACTAGGGTTTTGCTCAAAACAAGACGAAAATACACAAAACTGCTTTAAAAGTTAGGTTAGTTTGGGTTAAGTTGACAAGCCAAAAAAGGGCTTAAAACAACTTCTTGAAGAAAAATGTCTTGGAAAAATCTTTGAAAACACCTTAAAACGTCTGGAAAAACGCCTTGAAAAATGTCTGAAAGAAAAGCATCTAAAAAAAAATGTCTTATGTCTAGAGACACCTACGTCATCTGGATTTAAATTTATATAAATAAATGCCCGAAGGAAAACATCTGGAAAAAATGTCTTGAAACGCATTTAAAATGTTTTGAAGAGAAAAAGCTTGAAAAAACGCATCGAAGAAAAAATCTTGAAAAATGTCTTGAAACGTCTCGAAAAAACATCTTGAAGAAAATGTCTTGAAGAAAAAAAATCTTGAAAGACGTCTTGAAACGTCTTGAAAAATGTCTTAAAGAAAAGCGTCTTGAAAAAAGTCTTAAGAAATGTCTTGAAGAAAAATGTATTGAAAAAAACATGTTTAAACGTCTTGAAAAACGTGTTGAAAAATGTCTTGAAGAAAAATGTCTTTAAAAAAAATGTTTTCTGTCTAACAAGAACCTATGTCCTCTACACTTAAATTTTCATAAGTAAACATTAGACTAACGTCTTGGAGAAAGTCCCGAGGAAAAACATCACGAAGACAAAAATTTTGTAAAAAATATCTTGAAGAAAACGTCTCGAAGAAAAAAAATATCTTGAAGAAAAATAGCCTACTAAGCAATTGTCAAAAGGTATCCAGTATCCAGTAGCCATGGGGGTGATTTTCGATGGGGCAGGGGGAAACTGCCAACTCCCAGACGTCAGTTTACAACCCCCCCCCCCGACCCCAAATTATCCCCCCCCCCCAGTTGAAATTTAGTTTCTTCCAAGATGTTGGCAAAACTAAGATAAATCTGCGAAATTCAAGAGTCAACGACAACAGATGAGGTTTTTTTACTAAATATTTACCTTTATATTACCTATTAAGGTAATAGTACTTATTAGTACTATTACCTATTAAGGTATAGCTATTAAGGTTACAGTACTAAATAGTACCTTTATAGTACCAAATAGCTTATTTTTAGGTTTTCATTTTCACTTGATTTGGAAAAATTGGCTCCAACTTTGCCCTTCCCCAGGATTTTGACGAAATTAGGCCACTACCAGTAGCTTAAAAAAATTTAGGTACCGGGAATCGAAGAAATGGCTGCTGTCGGACGTAAAGACCCCACACTAATCATGGGTAAAAAAGTGATATCTTTTACTTTTACAGGCAATTTTGTTTGTGATTTTTTGAATATTTTAATGTCGTTTTCTGAGTTCAAGACTGAGAGGTTTTTTCAACTGAAAGTAAGGAGTAAGCATGGGCACTGTTTCTGTTTCCTATTTCTGTTCTGTTTTCAAAATCCCTTTTTCTGTTCTGTTAATACAAACAAAATAAACATAAACAGATTAGTGATACGAAAATGAAATATTCGAAACTTTCGAACTTACAAAATTGTGTTTTAAATCATAATTTGAAATTGTGAAGAAGCGTGGTTATGCCTCATACAATTTTAAATTTGGAATTTAAGTACAATGATGGAATTCAGTGTTTCTAATATATCAAATAGTGCTACTATGTTGTTTGTGCTAGGCAGAATTAGGGCCTAGGAGTCAGATGAGAGCAGGTATTTGTATAAATAGAAGGACGATAAAGGTCTAGTTTAGTTCCACTAAAACAACTTGTTTATACTGTACATTATGCCGTAAATTGAGCAGCAAACTTGCACAGATATTGTCCAGAGACATGCGATCATTCTTCATTTCCAATCGATCAAAACAAGCTGCTCTACCGAAGCGCTTCTGCAAAGCCCTGTTTAAGGACAAATTGCAACTTTCTGTGTTTGATAAGACAGATATGAATAGCTTATTTAAAAACAACAGGGTGCTTCAAATCACTATCCTGGGAAACCATCTACCACCAAATAAATGTTGCTTTCAGAAAAAAGAGTTAATTAGAAGGCTGCTCTAAGGTCTGCCACTTAGGCTAGGTTGAATTGAAAAAGAATCTGGTTTTATAGGTATCACTGCCCATTCCCCAGGAAGATGAAAAATGAACAGAGGTTGCACCAGAGTGTTTCACATTTCAAGAGGCTTAATCATTCTCGTAAAACTACTAACAGCCGTCCAGCAACCTGTTACAATCAGGAATGTTTTCACTTAATGTTAAGATGTTCTCCATTGTGACTCTAGGCTATGATCACTTTCATCCTCAACTTCATGTTTTGAACGTTGTCTTTATTCATCTGTTACGCATGCTCTTTGATTTTGGTCCACTCGAAAATTAGCCAATGACGTCCCTGAAGAAAAGTGCTTGGAAACCTGTGATAAAGTCGAAGACATCGATCCAACTGGTGAAAATTATTTAGACGGCTTTTCTGTTCCTTATACTGAAAACTCCGGAAGTAAAGATACTTTTGTTGAAGGCTCTGATGAAACTGATGCAGTTTTTATGGAAGAGGGTGGCGAAAATAATGGAGAAGAACAGTGGGGAGCTGGGGGTCTGTAAGAAGACGATGTTGCAGGACAGGCTATCCAAAGACACTTTACACTTGCTCAAACACTGAAAAAACAGAGAAAACTATTTAGAAAACTAAAAGTCTCTACTGTTCAGCATGGTAACTAAAAAAGATGTCGTAAATAGAGTGGCCTTCATTCTCATATCCCTCTTGACATAAAAATGTGATGCAATAGCACATTGGAAACGATTGAGTCCACAAAAAACTTAGGTATCCTGAAAATATTTTTTTTACATTTGACGTTTGCAACGGTTCTATTAAGAGTCCGTTGCTTATGTTTAATGGCTGGACTGTACTAGAAGCTGCCATTACCGTACTTTCTTGCATGTACAATACCACTGTAATTGTAAGTTCTTCTGACACATACAATTGGCAGTCGAGTACACATAGACTTAGAAGGGACTGAGTTCTTTTTCAATACTAGAGCCGGAGATAGTCTCATTACTGCACCACTCAAAGAATTCAAAAAATACTTTGTGACAAGCCTTCATTTTGCAATTAATCTTTTCCGAGAGCCAGATTATCTGGATCATTCAATATTTGGAAGGTTATCGCTTGTGGATCGTTCTCTGGTTCCTCAATCTTTTCCCCATTACTATAGGATACATTAAGTAATGGTGCAGAAAACGCAGGAGATTCTACTCCAACTCGCCTTCTTACTGCTGAAATCGAGGCTATGGTATAGTTCAGTGACGAAAGCTGGTTCTAGTCGTTTTTGGATGCGACAGGTTTCAAAATCGTAAGACGCTCCTGCGCCGTTAGCAACTTTGCCGTGAATGCTTTAAAATTTTTTCAGGAGAAATTGCTAATCTATCTTTCAGAGTGACCTAGAGCTTTCCGGTAAGATTTTTCTTTTTTCATTAATTTACATAAATATGTTAGTTGCAATTTATGTGAATCCTGGGGAGGGGGCAAAAACTGCATCATTTCTTAAATTACATATTTGAAATATTGGCAGATTAAGAGATTTTGGAGGGGGGGGGGGGGTGAAATTGGTTAAGAAATAAAATTAATATTTTTGGATTGTGTAATTATAGTTAGCCATAGTTGAGGGTGTCACTATCCCTTTTCCTTTTGGAATAGACCATGAAAACGTACCTACATACTCAAAAGCATGCCTGCTCCTATTCTTAAAATAAAAATTTTAAGTAGTAACAATTTTTATGATAGAGCAAGTGTATGCTTTAGAGAAAGTATTTTCTGCCATAAAGCCATGTAAATTTTCAAAATAATTTACCAAAAAGTGCAATTGTCTTTATGTTTGCATCCGTTTGAAAACCTATTTAAGAGAACAGAATACTTAAAGAAAGTATTATGTAGCAAAGAGTCTAAATTTCTTTGACATTAGGAATTTTAGAAATTTCATTTTACTTTATTTACTTAAGAATGAATTTGGCGGAAGACCTAGAACAATATTTTTCTTGCGCGATGTGGTGTAAAAATATGCGAAGTACCCTCAAACCGTTAATTTTCCTTTTGAAGAATTTTGACACGCATTGGCTAGAAAATAATTAACCATATTTCTTCTTTTATACTTCTGTTTAAGATGGCTTCCAAATTCCAAATATCAGGATGGGGGGAGTGGAAAGCATGGTCTGGACGGAGAAACTGCAACCTCCCAAATCAACTATGGGCTCTGCTTAAATACTAATGACTGTGAGCTGACTGCAAAATTTAATGCCGAAAATTGTTTTACTTTTGAAATGTCCGGGCGTTTTGGGTAGTTTGAAAAGATGCTGTATAAACGTAACAGCGCATTTTTGGAAAAAAGGGACGGGAAATCGAAGAAAATAACCATAAAGAAAAAAGGATGGCAAAATTTGCGTGCACAGACAATTTTTCGCCCCTCTATTAGAAACACTGCACTTTTTGCGGACAAAAAATGCTATAATAGTTAATGAGAGACTAAATTAATGAGAGACTAAAAAGTTAATGTTTTCATATTGGAGACCCTTTCATTTTCGAGACAAAAAACAAAGAGATCTTTTTTGAGCTGTCAGAAACCACTCTAAAGCATCTTAGCGTACAAAAAAATAATAAAACACATCAAAAATTTATTTATATTCATTTTTGTTACGCTTTTACGAGTCAGAAAAAAAATTCAGGGGTGGGGGTTCAAACCCCTAACCCCACCCTCCCTAGATCCGGCCTTTTTCAGCGACAATCTATTTAAAAGAATAACAAAATTCAGGTTTAGATTGATCATAGTTACAAGTAGTATAAGAGTTCCAGACTCCAGCGCAGTCCTAGTAGATTCTCATAGGACTTCCAGCGCAGCCCTAGCAGATTCCCAAAGAATTTTCAAAACATGCCCTGTTTCCACGACACCCTGCTTCAATGGAAGCCAGCAGGTGTTGCTTCAATGTTTACATTTTGGGAAGACACACCCCTGCAATATGACTGCAGCCTTGTTTTGAATGGCCAGCAGGTTTAATGCAATAAAGGATGACGCTATCTTTCTTCAGTATTAGAAAAGAGATCAGTGTGTCAATATAAAAAGATATATAATCGATGCTTTTACCCTATTGGATATTGAAGGCACTAGCAATGGTGAAATGGAACCTAGAGTGCCTAACATAGCAGTAGAAATTACAAGTGGTTGCGGACTAACCCTAGAATGGGACAAGATGATTCAGGGGTATGTTATATCATTAAGTAAATTCAAGTTGGAAAAAAATTAGGCTTTGCAACAAAAGTGAATATAATGCATATGCAAAGATTTCAAGACGGATTAAATGCGTCAGTGCAATATATTGAAGAGAACAATCTAAATCAATCTATAAAAAAGGAATTCTGGGTCTATAATAGGTAGTGAGAGTGTCAGGAATAAAAATGACTCTAAATGAGAACAAAAAAATCTTACGGAATCTAGTAAAATTGGAAAAGTGGTTAATTCTAGATGATCATTTTCTATATTTATCTCTTCAAAGAAAAATATTTTCTCAGGGAGCGCTTAACGACATAATGCGAACAGATTCCCCATCTTTTAAATTGAAACTTTTAAATCGTGGCCCAGCTGCATATACTCAATTTCTAGATATATTAATTGAAACAAAACAAAATGATATAGTGATTTTCCTTTTAACCACTACTTAGAGGGCCATTTTGTAAGACAACAAGAAATCTTGTCTAAGCAAGTTTTGTAACATCCCTCCTGCTAGAAGACATTCATATTATTGATCAGTAGTCAGTTTCTTTTTGGAAGTGAGACAGTCAATATAGAAATTTTTTTTACACATGTCCATTATGCTTGTATACACTGGGCAGCTGGTCATCCTGTGAGAACTGTGTCTTTGCTTATGACTGTAATGAAAAGTGTAGATTATACAATCCATGTAAATTGCATAGAGGATAACCTGTGCAAATTAAAGACTGTAATTCCTGTCTTGAAGAGATTTGTAACTCTCATGCTAGAGATTTTCTATGCTCAAATTGTCACTATGATAAATGTTATCAGTGGGAAAATACTTACCTTGGCATTATTGCAAAAAAACTCTAAACGTTATTTCAGTTTATTTTTCAGAGTTTGGTATTTTAGGAGATTCAAATGTTTTTGGGAGGAGATGCTGTGTCTGTACTTCAATTGTTGGAATAATAAAAGTGTCCGTTTTTTATGTCATTGCCGTAGATACACTAACTACTATTATTATTAGCCTACATATTTTTATTTGGCTGTTACAGAAAGTAATTCGTAATATGAGAATTTTGCATACGACATTGCTTCAACTAAGCAAATTGAAATACGTGGATTTTATAATATGAAACAGAATAGTACTATTGAATTTACAAAGACATTTAATAAAAATGAAGATACAATATATTGTAAAAACTGTAACCCCAACTTTGCATGCCAAGAGAAATATAGTTCAAATTTGGACGAGCTGCCACTACTTATGACGTGTTTTTGTCGTGATTTACCTTGTCACAGTTACATTCTCTTGATTTTTCAAAGTTCCAAAAACTTACACACACAAAAAAAACTTACACACACAAAAAAACTTACACACACACAAAAACTTACACACACACAAAAACTTACACACACACAAAAACTTACACACACACAAAAACTTACACACACACAAAAAAACTTACACACACACACACACAAAAACTTACACACACACAAAAACATAAACACACACAGAAACTAATATACACACACACAAAAATAAAAACACACAAACAAACTTACACACACACAAAAACTAAAAACAACACACCAAAATAAACAAACAAAAACACAATAAAACAAAAAAACAAAAACTTAAAAAAACAGAAAAAAAACAGACAACCAAAAAAATTACACACACAAAAAAACAAACACATAAAAACATACTTACACACACATAAAAACTTACAAACACACAAAATCTTACACACACACAAAAACTTACACACACAAAAAAAAACTTACACACACATAAAAACTTACACACACACACAAAAACTTGCACACACACACAAAAAATTACCCACACAAAAACTTACACACCTACACAAAAACTTACACACACACACAAAAACTTACAAACACACAAAAACTTAAACACACACAAAAACATAAACAAACACAAAAACCTACAAACACACAAAAACTTACACACACATACAAAAACTTACACACGCAAAAAAACTTACACACACACAAAAAATGACACACACACAAAAACTAACACACACACACAACACTTACGAACACACAAAAACTTACACACACAAAAAAAACTTAAACACACACACAAAAACTTACACACACACAAAAACTTACACACACACAAAAAAACTTACACAAACACGAAAACTTACACACACAAAAAAACTTACACACACACAAAAACTTACACGCACACACAAAAACTTACGCACACACACAAAAACTTACACGCACACACAAAAACTTACACACACAAAAACTTACACACAAAAACTTACACACAGACAAAAACTTACACACAAAAACTTACACACAGACAAAACTTACACACACACAAAAAATTACAAACACACACAAAAACTTACACACACACACAACCTTACACACACACACAAAAACTAACAAACACAAAAAAACTTAGACACACACAAAAACTTACACACACACACACAAAAACTTACACACACAAAAAAAAACTTAAACACACACACACAAAAACTTACACAAACACACACACACAAAATTACACGCACACAAAAAAACTTACACATGCACACAGAAACTTACATATACACAAAAACTTACACACAAACACACACACACACACACAAAACTTACACACACACAAAAACTTAAAAACACACACACAAACTTACACACACACAAAAACTTACGCACACATAAAAACTCACACACACACACACAAAAACTTACACACACACAAAAACTTACACACACACAAAAACTTACACACACAAAAAAAACTTGCACACACACACACAAAAACTTACACATACACACAAAAACTGACACACACACAAAAAATTACACACACACAAAAACTTAAGCATACGAAAACACATACACATACACACAAAAACATTTACACACACACAAAAAAACTAACAATCACAAACAAATACTTACAGACACACACACACACAAAAACTTACACACACACAAAAATACTCAAACAAACAAAAAAAAATTACACACACACAAAAAAACTAACACACACAAACAAACTCACACACACACAAAAAAAAGAACACAAACAAAAAAACTTACACACACATAAAAACTTACACACAAACAAAAACTTACACACACACACAAAAACTTACACAAACACACACACAAAAACTTACACAGACACAAAAACTTACACACACACACACAAAAACTTAAACACCCACAAAAACTTACACACACAAAAAAACTTACACACACACACAAACTTACACACACACACAAAAACTTACACACACACAAAAAAATTTACACACACACACAAAATTACACACACACTAAAACTTACACACATAAAACCTAACACACACACACAAACTTACACACACACAAAAACTTACACACACACACACTAAAACATAGACACAAAAAAAAAATTATACAAACACACAAAAATTAACACACACACACACAAAAAAAAAAATACACACACACAAAAACTTACACACACACAAAAAATTTCAAAAACACAAAAACTTACACACATACAAAACTTACACACACACAATAACTTACACACATATAAAAAATTACACACACACAAAAAAAAATTACACACACACACAAACTTACACACACACACACACACACAAAAATTGTGTTGTTTTTGTGTGTGTTTGTTAGTTTTTTTGTTTGTGTAAGATTTTTTGTGTGTTTAAGTTTTTGTGTGTGTGTGTAAGTTTGTGTGTATGTAAGTTTTTTTTGTGTGTGTGTAAGTTTTTGTATGTGTGTAAGTTATTGTGTGTGTGTTTAAGTTTTTATGTGTGTGTTAGTTATTTTGTTTGTTTAAGTTTTTTTGTGTTTGTGTTTTTTTTTGTGTGTGTGTAAGTTTTTGTGTGTGTGTGTGTGTAAGTTTTTGTGTGTGTGTAAGTTTTTTTTGTATGTGTAAATTTTTGTGTGTATGTAAGTTTTTGTGTGTGTGTAAGTTTTTGTGTGTGTGTAAGTTTTTGTGTGTGTGTAATCTTTTGTGTGTGTAAGTTTTTTTGTGTTTGTGTAAGTTTATGTGTGTGTGTGTGCAAGTTTTTGTGTGTGTGTGTGTAAGTTTTTGTGTGTGCGTGTAATTTTTTTTTGTGTGTGTAAGTTTTTGTGTTTGTGTAATTTTTTGTGTGTGTGTTACTTTTTATGTGTGTGTAAGTTTTTTTGTGTTTGTAATTTTTTGTGTGTGTGTAATTTTTTGTGTGTTTGTAAGTTTTTTTGTGTGTGTTTAAGTTTTTGTGTGTGTTTAATATTTTGTGTGTGTTTTTGTGATTTGGTTTGTGTAATTTTTTGTGTGTGTTTAAGATTTTATGTGAGTTTAAATTTTTTTGTTTGTGTGTAAGTTAATGTGTGTGTGTCAGTTTTTTTGTGTGTGTGTGTAAGTTTTTTTATGTGTGTAAGTATTTATGTGTTTGTAAGTTTTTGTGTGTGTGTCAGTTTTTGTGTGTGTGTAAGTTTTTTTATTTGTGTAAGTTTTTTTGTGTGTGTAAGTTTTTGTGTGTGTGTGTAAGTTTTTTGTTTGTGTGTGTTAGTTTTTGTGTGTGTAAGTTTTTGTGTGTGTGTGTGTGTGTAAGTTTTTGTGTGTGTGTGTAAGTTTTTGTGTGTATGTAATTTTTTTTGTGTGTGTAAGTTTTTGTGTTTGTGTAAGTTTTTATGTGTGTGTCTATGTAAGATTTTGTGTGTGTGTGTAAGTTTTTTTGTGTGTGTAAATTTTTTTTTTTGTGTAAGTTTTTGGAACTTTGAAAATCAAGAGAATGTAACTGTGACAAGGTAAACCACGAGAAAAACACTACTGAAATATTCTAACTCTTGCATTTCAAGGAAAGAAATCCAAAATGAACTTTGAAAAATCAAGATAATGTAACTGTGACAAGGTAAACCACGACAAGGCACTACTAAAATATTCCAACTCTTGCATTTCAATGAAAGAAATCCAAAATGAACTTTGAAAAATCAAGAGAACGTAACTGTGACAAGGTAAGCCACGACAAAAACACTACTAAAATATTCCAACTCTTGAATTTCAATAAAAGGAATTCAAAATGAACTTTGAAAAATCAAGAGAATGTAACTGTGACAAGGTAAAGCACAACCAAACTTTACTGAAATATTCCAACTCATGCATTTCAACGAAAGAAATTCAAAATGAACTTTGAAAAATTAAGAGAATGTAACTGTGACAAGGTAAACCACGACAAAAGACTACTGGAATATTCTAACTCTTGCATTTTCAACGAAATAAATCCCAAATGAACTTTAAAAAATCAAGAGAATGTAACTGTGACAAGGTAAAGCACAACAAAACACAACTGAAATATTCCAACTCTCGCATTTAAACGAAAAAAAAAATCCAAAATGAACTTTGAAAAATTACGAGAATGTAACAGTGGCAAGGTAAACCATGACAATAAACTACTGAAATATTCCAACTCTTGCATTTCAAGGAAAGAAATCCAAAATGATTTTTGAAAAATCGAGCGAATGTAAGTGCGACAAGGTTAACCATGACAAAACACTACTGAAATAATCCACCTCTTGCATTTCAATGAAAGAAATTCAAAATGAACTTTGAAAAATCAAGAGAATATAACTGTGACAAGGTAAACCACGACAAAAAAACTACTGAAATAGTCCAACTCTTGCATTTCAATGAAAGAAATTCAAAATGAACTTTGAAAAATCAAGAAAATGTAACAGTGACAAGGTAAAGCACAACAAAACACTACTGAAATATTCCAACTCTTACATTTCAACGAAAGAAATTCAAAATGAACTTTGAAAAATTAAGAGAATGTAACTGTGACAAGGTAAACCACGACAAGACACTACTGAAATATTCCAATTCTTGCATTTCAACGAAAAAAATTCAAAATAAACTTTGAAAATCAAGAGAATGTAACTATGACAAGGCATCACTATAAATAAATGCATCACTTCCTTATTTTATTCTCTTCATGCTAGTATTTCTCGAAATAGCTTGTCCTTGTGGCTCCACTCGCTCTCAAGGGAACCTGAATCCATCAATCTGATTTCGACTCAGTATGGCCGTTAATGCGAGCTCCTCGTTTGTACTGTTAATTTAAGCTCCCTACACACGAAGTTCCGCCTCCGCTTAAGTATGCTGATCACGAACCGTCAACTTAGAGTTTAACTGAATTCCCCCATTGAATTAACTAATTGGAATTTCCCATATGAGGAAACATCTGAAAATATATGAATAAATAACTTTTTAATAAACCCTCCCCCCATTAGAGGGGGGGGGCTAAAGAAAAAGAGGCTTATGGGATTTACTGGCTTGCTTCGATTAGCAAAAAAACTATAAGGAAATTGGAGGTGGGGAAAGTTCCTTACTTCTTTGTGTTGGGACATATTTACTCTTTTAGAAAGATCTGTTGTGTTCAAAATCCAAAACAAGACTGATGGAAAATCCCCTTTCTAGTGTCTATTTGTACTCCATTGCTCACAAATGAATTGCAAGGTTTCCATGTTAGAAGACAGATGTTTTCCAGGAATTCTGATAGAAAGCAATATGATTGATGAATTCTGTATACTTCCCAGTACTAGCAGCTGTTTTTCTAAGAATTAACGAGGGTAAATGGATTTCCAAGAACTCATTGACCGATGGAAATCAATACTTGCCCGTCTGGAAAATGACTGGGAATTGAGACAAAATTGCCGCCTGATATTTTGAGAAATATTACGCTAATATTGCTTTTAAGAAAATTTCAGGGGGTGAAAAAGTTCCTCACTGGTTTTTAAAATGAGTGTGGGTTTTCTAAATAGAAATAAGATTTTTTTAAATGGAAATGTAGGTTTTTTTAATACTGAATCAAGATTACGTCATCCTCTATTACATTACACCTGCTGGCCATTCAAAAAAGGGCTGCGGCCGTATTTCAGGGCTGTGTCTTATCAAAAGGTAACCATTGAAGTAACACCATCTGGTTCCCATGGAAACACGGGTATCGTGGAAACAGGGTATGTTGTGGAAATCCAATGGGAATCTGCTAGGGCTGTGCTGGAAATCTTATGGGAATCTGATAGGGCTGCGCTGTGATCTTGAACCCTTATAATACTTTTACACATTCATCTCTGTAGTATTTCATAGCTGTTTCTTGTTTTTCCGTTG
Source organism: Artemia sp. Qi Xiang Cuo (assembly GCF_049724085.1). Taxonomy (NCBI): domain Eukaryota; kingdom Metazoa; phylum Arthropoda; class Branchiopoda; order Anostraca; family Artemiidae; genus Artemia; species Artemia sp. Qi Xiang Cuo. Next base: position 43,728,899 of record NC_142810.1, read on the forward strand.
CTCAGTAGAAATAAGAAGGGGTTTACAAAAGTATTTTACTAGGGGGAATTTCCTCACCCGCTTTTAGTCTGAGTGTTTCAAGTCATGAGTAGTGTTCTATCAATAGATGCAGAACCTACGCCTGAGGCATGAATACGTGTACAGTTTCAACGGTACATGGCATACGACGGTCATTCATTTATTACTATGAGTGATACATGTTTTACCAGACTGGTTTCTGAGGCAACACCTATTTTCTGGGCCAATCAGAGATGTACAAGGAATTACACAAGAATGCCTTTAGTCAATACTGGTTTGCTTAGGAATGTGTCGCGGGTAATTAAAGATTGAGGAATGGGATGCTATAGCCAGAATTGTTTTAAGTTGAAAGTTATAACATTTGCATAAACTAACTCATTTTGCGAAGACCATTGCCTTCAGTCAAGACTGGTTTACTTAAAAATGCGTCGCTGGTAATTAAAGAATGGGAAGCTACACTCAGAATTGTTTTAAATTGGAAGTTATAACATTTGCGTAAACGAACTCAATTTGCGAAAAAAGGTATTTTAATTGGATTGTATAAAGGTGGTAAAAAGAGGGTTAAACTAATTACCAGTTAAGGTAAGCCCGAAGGGGTTGTTAACTCATTGACAATTTATTATAAATTTGGAATAGCATAAATCTAAGGAAATTGTTAACGATGAAAAAATGACCTTGTGACTTAACCTGGCTTTACTTCTCGGATGTGTTCTGTATAAAACACAAGTACCTTTTGAACATTGTTGTCAACATAAAATATGCTCTAACATTATAGTATACTAAAAAGTTGATACTAAAAGTGATGTAAATGCCAAGAAAGGAATTTTAATAAAGAAATTTAGAACAATCCTTAGAAATCCTTAGAAACCGAGTAGTGAGAAGATTATAGGTTTGAAGAATACAGAATCGCAACCATCAATGACCCTAACAACCAAGGACCTCAACCACCAAAGGTCCCCTATCCCCAACCTCGAAGGGCCCCCCTCCCTCTGAATTTTTGGGCCCTCTCCCCCCATTTTTTATATACTATGTTTGAAGCTTTTTTTTAACTTTTTTTAACATGGTATTTTTTTCAACTTTTTTATATGTCTTCCAATGAGATAAAACATACTTAAAACATACAAAATTCACATTCAATATTTTTGAAACTCAAAATGAGAATGGTATAGATACGTTAGTCATGACTTTTACTATTAGAAAAATAATGTTTATAGAAGAAATTTTTTGGACTGAAGTTTTTTGGAAACCCTATCTTATCTAATTACTGAAACTATTACCTGTGTAAAAATGATTTTGTAATAGACAGTGAAATTACCGGAAAAATTAAAAGGGCAGTGGTGGAAAATATCACTAAGGAATATAAAGATGAATCGATTAAAAATAAAGCACAAGTGAACATTATTACTAGCATTGATCAAACACTCAATGAACCAAATAATAACAAAGACGAAACGCATATTGAACTTCTCGGTGACACACCAGTAAAAATTGTATGTGACTCAAAATGGAATAATGATTACTCTACTGATTACGAACTAAGAGAAGACAATAGGTACAATACCAAGAGAGAACATGGTAAACTATTTTAAGGAACAGATTCAAAATGTCCAGAGTTGTTCATTGATATTAATAATGTATAATAATATATTTTTTTGTATTGATATTCTACATGACTTTATTTCATTAAAAATATATTATGCATTATATTGTCATGTGCTCATTATTTTTAGAGGATGCTAGAATGTCGAACATTTAGAATGTCTATTAAAAAATTGGAGATATAAGAAAAGGAATTTGTCGGATATATAGGTTGACATGGAGAAAATCGAAGTTTCAGAATAAGTAAATTCTTTACCAACACCTTTTGTCCGTTAGGTCGGGATAAAATTGATAAGAATCTAAGTATCAGAGTGAATAGATCCTTTCTCAACATCCATTGCCGGAAATGTCGGTTAATATTATCAAAACCAAAATGTCAGAGCGATGAAATTCAGTATCAACATCTATAGTCAGAAACATGGGATAATATTGACAAAATCTAAGAATTTGAGTGAATAAATTTTTACTATCAATATCTTTATCAGATACATCGGATAAAATTCACTAAATCTAAGTGTCAGATTGAATAAATTCTTTATCAAAATCCTTCGTCAAATATGTTGGAAAACATTGTCAAAATTTATGTATTAGAGTGGATAAATTCTTTATCAACTTACTTTTGTCTGATACATCGGATGACATTCACAAAATCTAAGTATCAGAGTGAATAAATTCCTTGTCATCGTCTTTTGTATCATATGCATGATAAAATTGAGAAAATGTAAGTATCTGAGTGAATAAATTCTTTATCAACGTCTTTTGACATGCGTTTGATAACACTGAACAAATCTAAGTATAATAGTGAATAAATTCTTTATTAACTTCTTTTGTTGGATAGAACGGGATAAAATTGATAAATCCCAAGTATCAGAGCAAATAAATTCCTTATTAACATCATTTGCCAGAAATGTCAGTTAACATTATCAAAACCTAGGTGTCAGAGTGATTAAATTCTCTATCAACATCTATTGTCAAATACATGGGATAACATTGAAAAAATATAAGTATCAGAGTGATTAAATTTTTTCTATCAGCATGTTTATTGGATACAACGGATAAAATTGAGAAAATCTAAGCAACAGAATAAATAAATTTCTTATCAATATCAATTTACAGATGCGTTTGATAATATCAGAATGAATAAATTCTTTATCATCGTCTTTTGTAAGATATAATTAATAAAATTGAGAAAATCTAAGTATCAGAGTAAATAATTTTCCTATCAAAGTCTTTTGAAAGATACTTTTGATAGCACTGACCATATCAAAGTATCATAGGGAATAAATTCTTTATCAATTTTTTTTTCGGATACATCAGATAACATTCACAAAATCTAAGTATCAGAGTGAATAAATTCTTTACCGACATGCTTTTTCAGATATGCTTGATAAGATTGAGAAAATCTAAGTATCAGAGTGAATAAATGCTTTATCAATGTCTTTTGACAGATACGTCTGATAACTCTGACATAATTTAAGAATCAAATTGAACAAATTCCTTATTAATATTCTTTATCGATATCATTTGTCAGATACGTCGGATAACATTGACAAAATCTGTCTATTAGAATGAATAAATTCTTTATCATCATTCGTTGTCGAATATGTCATTATGAAAAAATTGTAAGTAAGTAACAAACTCACTCTTGAATTCGCCTCTTGGATACACAATACAGAAATTTCACTTAAAAAATTATGAAACAATTGTAATTTCCGGGCTTTATTCGCATACAATTGATACCGAGAGTTCTATGACTCCTGCTCGCAATGTATTCTACAGGTTTTATTACTCCTCCCCACAATGAATTGATGTGGTTTTAGGACTCCCCCTCTTGCCATAAGTACATTCAACCTTGAGCAAAGGTATAAAACTTTGATGAAGTAATTCTCTACTTAAATACTACGTTAATAGCTTCCAAGATGATAGGACTGTATGATACAGAATTTATCAGTTTGAAAAAATCATCTTGAGGTGTTATATTTGAATGTTCATTTTTATTATTGTCTATGGAACTCAAAGAAATTGACTGTAATCATTAGATAGTGAACTATAATTTGTTTGAGTATGATAAAATCTTGTGGAGTACTAGGTTACGTCATATAAACAGACTGGGAGTCTACGATAGAGTGTTTATACCACTTAATAAATGTTGTCAGGAACTGAGAAATGTTCAGGAGGAAGTCAGTGAATTTTGCAGCTTTTTCTGGGTTGAAGCACTCTACGTAAAGGGTAATGTACCTACAGCTAAAGTTTTAATTCAAAAGTGTGACCCTAGGATTCCACTTTTCAACCTAGAAGAACTTAAGTATCCTAAATTTGAAGGGACTTATCACCGTCATGAAGACGAGGTTAGATTCTTCACGCAATGGATACCTAAGGACATACCTGATCGCGATATGTGCATAAGAAATGGTAAAAATATTCTATATCATGGGATCCTCGTTTCTGGATGTTTAACAGTGACCTTTAAGTACTCTTTTTATGTAAATATGTGTTTTTTTCAAAACATCTTTTAATATGTTTAAACAATTCATTTCTTTAAGCTTAACCCGTCTTTATTCTTTAGAACAGTTCTATTCATTCATTAAATTAAGAAGAAATTGTAAGTAAGTAATAATCTCTTTCCTGAATTCACCTCTTGGATACACATCATGGAAATTTCATTCAAGAAATCATGAAAAAATTTAAAGTAAGTAACAAACTCCTTATTTAATTTACCTATTGGATACACAATACGAAAATTTATTCAGAAACCTATGAAGAAATTATAAGTAAATGAAAAACTTTTTCTTGAAGTCACCTCTTGGATACGCAATGCAGAGATTTCACTCAATAAATAATGAAAAAATTGTATATAATTATAAATCTCTTTCTTGAATTCACCTCTTGGATACACAATACGGAGATTTCATTCAAGAAATTATGAAAAAATTGTAAGTAAGTAACAAACTCTATATGGATTCCAACTCTTGGATACACAATACAGATATTTCATTCAAGAAATTATGAAAAAATCGCAAGTAAGTTACAAACTCTTTATTGTTTTCACCTCTTGGATGCACAATGCGGGAATTTCATTCAAGAAATTATGAAAAAATTGTAGTTAAGTAACAAACTCTTTCTTGAAGTCACCTCTTGGATACCTAATGCAGAAATTATGAAAAAATTGTAAGTAAGTAACATATTCTTTCTTGAATTCGTCTCCTGGATACACAATACAGACATTTCATTCAAGAAATTATGACAAAATTCTGAGTAAGTAACAAACTCTTTATTGAATTCACGTCTTGGATGCACAATACGGAAATTATATTAAAGAAATTATGAAAAATTATAAGTAAGTAACAAACTCTTTCTTGAAGTCACCTCTTGGATACGCGATGCAGAAATCTCATTCAAGAAATTATGAAAAAATTCTAAGTAAGTAACAAACTCTTTCCTGAATTTACCTCTTGGATAGACAATACGGAAATTTCATTCAAGAAATTGTGAAAAAATTGTAAGTAAGTAACAGACTCTCCATTAATTTCACCTCTTGGATACACAATACAGATATTTCATTCAAGAAATTATGAAAAAATCGCAAGTAAGTTACAAACTCTTTATTGTTTTCACCTCTTGGATACACAATACGGAAATTTCATTCAAGAAATTATGAAAAAATTGTAAGTAAGTAACTAACAAACTCTTTCTTGAAGTCACCTCTTGGATAAACAATGCAGAAATTTCATTCATGAAATTATGAAAAAATTGTAAGTAAGTAACAAATTCTTTCTTGAATTCGCCTCCTGGATACACAATACAGACATTTCATTCAAGAAATTGTGACAAAATTCTAAGTAAGTAACAAACGCTTTCTTGAATTTGCCCTTTGGATGTTAATACAGAAATTTAATTCAGGAAATTGTGAAAGGAAAGGAATTGTAAACAAACTCTTTCTTGAATTCGCTTCCTGGACATACAATACGGTAATTTCATTCAAGAAATTATAAAAAAAATTGTAAGTAACAATCTCTTTCTTAAATTCTCCTCCTGGATACACAATACAGACATTTCATTCAAGAAATTATAAAAACAAATTGTAAGTAAGTAACAAACTCTTTCTTGAATTCACCTCTTGGATACACAATACGGAAATTTCATTCAAGAAATTGTGAAAAAATTGTAAGTAAGTAAGAGACTCTCCATTAATTTCACCTCTTGGATACACAATACAGATATTTCATTCAAGAAATTATGAAAAAATCGCAAGTAAGTTACAAACTCTTTATTGTTTTCACCTCTTGGATACACAATACGGAAATTTCATTCAAGAAATTATGAAAAAATTGTAAGTAAGTAACTAACAAACTCTTTCTTGAAGTCACCTCTTGGATAAAAAATACAGAAATTTTAGTCGTGAAATTATGAAAAAATTGCTAGTAAGTAACAAATTCGTTTTTAACTTTTCCTCCTGAATACATAATAACGATATATCAATCAAGAAATGGTGAAAAAAATCTAATCAAATAAAAAACGCTTTATAGAATTCGCCCTTTGAATGTTAATACAGAAATTTAATTCAGGAAATTGTGAAAGGAAAGGAATTGTAAACAAACTCTTTCTTGAATTCGCTTCCTGGACAGATAATACAGCAATTTCACTCAAGAAATTATGAAAAAAATTGTAAGTAACTAGCAAACTCTTTTTTAATTTCTCCTCATAGATACACAATACAGACATTTCATTCAAGAAATTATAAAAAAATTGTAAGTAAGTATCAAACTCTTTCTTGAATTCACCTCTTGGATACACAATACGGAAATTTCATTCAAGAAATTACTAAAACATTATAGGGAATTAAGTAACAAACTCTTTCCTGAATTTGCCTCTTGGATACACAATACAGAAATTTCATTCAAAAAATTTTGAAAACATTATAAGTAAGTAACAAACTCCTTCTTGAATTGACCTCTTGAATACACATTACAGACATTTCATTCAAGAAATTATGAAAAAAATGTAAGTAAGTAAAAAACTCTTTCTTGAATTCACCTCGTGGATACACAATACAGACATCTCAGTCAAGAACTTATGAAAAAAATTGTAAGTAAAAAAATCTTTCTTGAATTCACCTCTTGGATACACAGTACAGAAATTTCAATCATGAAATTATGAAAAAATTGTAAGTTGCAAACTTTTTTTTTAATTCACCTCTTGAATACGCAACACAAAATGCAGAAACTTCATTCAAGAAACTATGAAAAAAAATTGTAAGTAAGTAAGTGAGAAACTCTTTCTTGAATTGGCCTCAGGGGCCTAGTGAAAGAGACACGCAAAAAGTTAGGTTCATTTAGGTTCACTTATCGGGACATATAGAGTACGATTGGTACAGCCGCAAGCATATTTCATGTTGTTATAGATGACAGCACACCTGCTCAGACACACAGTCATAGTGAGAGAGACAGGCAAAAAGTTAGGTTAATTTAGGTTTAATTAGAGTAGCGCACCACTCTAAGTGGTGCAAATTTCACTGACTTCGTCCTGAACATTTCTCAGTTCCTGGCCACTTTTATTAAGTGGTGTAAAAACTCTATCGTAGAAACCAAGTCTCTTTATATGACGTAATGTAGTACTCCACAAGCTTCTATCAAACTCAGACATACTGTAGTTCACTATCCAATGATAACAGTCAATTTCTTCGAGTTAAATAGACAATAATAAAAATACACATTCAAATACAACACCACAAGATGATTTTTTAAAACCGATAAATTCTGTGTCATACAGTCCTATCATCTTGGAAGCTATTAATGTAGTATTTAAGTAGAGAAGTACTTCATCAAACTCTTATACCTTTGCTCAAGGTTGAATGGATATATGGCAAGGGGGAGTCCTAAAACCATCTGAATTCATTGTGGGGAGGAGTCATAAAACTCGTAGAATTCATTGCGGGGAGGAGTTTTAGAACTCTCGGTATCTATTGCATGCAAATGAAGCGTAGAAATTATAATTTTTTCATAATTTCTTGAATGAAATTTCTGTATTGTTTATCCAAGAGGTGAATTCAAGAAAGAGTTTGTTACTTAATAACAATTTTTCATAATGACATATGCGACAACGATGATGATAAAGAATTTATTCATTCTAATAAATAGATTTTGTCAATGTTATCCGACGTACCCTACAAATGGTATCGATAAAGAATATTAATAAAGAATTTGTTCAATTTGATACTGAAATTATATTAGTGTTATCAAACTTATATTTCAAAAGACATTGATAAAGAATTTATTCACTCTGGTACTTAGATTTTATCAATTTTATCAAGCACATCTGACAAAGCATGTTGATAAAGAATTTATTCACTCTGATACTTAGATTTTGTGAATTTTATCTGATGTATCCGACAAAAGAAGTTGATATAGCATTTATTCACTATGATACTTAGAATAGGTCAGTGTTATCGAACGTATCGGCCAAAAGACATAGATAAAGAATTTATTCACTCTGGTGCTTAGATATTCTCAATTTTATCAATCATATCTGACAAAAGACAATGATAAAGAATGCATTCACTCTGACAATATCAAACCTATCTGTTAAATGATATTGATAAAGAATTTAATTATTCTGATGCTTAGATTTTCTCAATTTTATCCGTTGTATCCGATAAAAATGCTGATAGAAAAAATTTATTCACTCTGATACTTAGATTTTGTTAATGTTATCCCATGTGTCTGACAATGAATAATGATATACAATTTAAAAACTCTGACACTTAAGCTCTAACAGGTTTAACTTACATTTGTAGCAACCAATTTCAAAAAAACTTCAGTTCCCATTGACCCAGTGAGTTTTTCAATTGTACCATGAACTATCCAACAAAAGAACTCGGTAAGGAAATTATTCACTATGGTACCTAGATTTGGTCAGTTTTATCAAACGTATCTGTCAAAACATATCGATAAAGAATTTACTCACTCTGATACTTAGATTTTATCCATTTTATCATGCATATCATTCAAAAGACGATGATAAAGAATCTATTCACTCTGATTCTTAGATTTTGTGAACGTTATCTGATGTATCTGACAAAAAGAAGTTGATAAAGAATTTATCCACTCTAATACACAGATTTTGACAATGTCATCCAACGTATCCGACAAAGGATGTTGATAGAGAATTTATTCAATCTTATACTTAGATTTAGTCAATTTTATCCGATGTATCTGACAAAGATGTTGATATGAAATTTTATTCACTCTGATACTTAGATTTTATCAATGTTATTCTATTTGTCTGACCATAGATGTCGATACAGAATTTCATTGCTCTGACATTTAGGTTTTGATAATGTTAACTGACATATCCGGCAGTGGATATTCATAAAGAATATATTCGCTCTGATACTTAGATTTTTATCAATTTTATCCTGACCTAACCGACAAAAGGTGTTGATAAAGAATTTATTCATAAAATTGAATTCAAAGAATTGATACAGAATTTCATCACTCTGACTCTTAGGTTTTGATAATGATAACCAACATATCCGGCAAAGGATGTTGATAAAGAATCCATTCCCTCTGAACTTAGATTATATCAATTTTATCCTGACCTATCCGACAAAAGATGTTGATAAGAATTTATTCATGCTGATACTTAGATTTTCTCCATGTTAACTTATCTGTCCGACATTTGATGAATGCAAATTCCTTTTCTTACATCTCCGATGTTTTAATAGACATTCTAAACGTTCGATATGCTAGCATACTCTAAAAATAAAGAACACATAACAATGTAATGCATAATATATTTTTCATGAAATAAAGTCATTTACAATATCAATACAAAAAATATATTATTAGACATTATTAATATCAATGAACAACTTTGGACATTTTGAATCTGTTCCATAAAATATTTCACGATGTTCTCTCTTGATATTGTACCTATTGTCTTCTCTTAGTTCGTAATCAGTAGAATAATCATTATTCCATTTTGAGTCATACATAATTTTTACTGGTGTATCACCGAGAGGTTCAATATGCGTTTCGTCTTTGGTATTATTTGGTTCATTGAATGTTTGATCAATGCTAGTAATACTGTTAACTTGTGCTTTGTTTTTCATCGATTCATCTTTGTATTCCTTAGTGATATTTTCCACCAATGCCCTTTTTATTTTTTCAGTAATTTCACTGTTTATTACAACATTATTTTTACACAGGTAACAGTTTCGGCACGTAGACAAGATATGGTTTACGATATCAGTAGAAGAGTAGACCTTTCTTTTCCTCTTTGCTTTCATTTGAATGCTAATACCCGAAAGCTGAAGATATGGTTTAACAATGGGTACCATGTTATCACAAGCACTAGCAAGAAGATGCCCCTCTTCATCCACTATTATTATTATGTTGGCATTCTCTTTGAGTGCAATCATCTCCGGAGATCTCAATCTCGCATATCTACCATCATAAGAGTTAATTTTTTGGTACCCCAAAGAAATTTAATTCCTTACTGTCATGACAATGCACGCATACGTTTCCAATAGTGCTACCACTTGTACTTATTTCATAGTTTAAATACTTCTCCTTGTCAGCATGCAATGCTACAATAACACTATCATGTGAACCCCATTTCTTAAAATGCTTCATCTTCACTTTTCAGAGATATGACTTATGTGTTTATCCTGCCACTGCGTAAGAAATACTGATTTAATATATGCAATAAACTAGGTAGTTTCGATAACCGACCATAGAGTGCCAGTGGGAAAGCCGCATCGTGTCTCTGATCAAGCATAGAGTACAATTGGTAGAGCTGCATGTATATTTCATGTCATTTTAAGATACGTAAAAAAAGTTGAATAACTTCTGAGTCCAAAAAAAGAAGTGCTACTACAAACATTATTTTTATAATAGTAAAAGTAATCACTAACATATCTATACCATTCTCATTCTGAGTTTCGAAAACATTAAATGTGAATTTTTATTTTTTAAGTATGTTTTATCTCATTCAAAGACATGTAAAAAAAATTTGAAAAAATACCATGTTAAAAAAATTTAAAAAAAATTAAAAAACTTAAAAACAAAATTATAAAAAAATGGGGGAAGGGGGCCCAAAAAGTTACTGGGAGGGGGCCCTTGGAGGTCGGGGATAGGAGAACTTTGGTGGTTGAGGCCTTCGGTGGTTAGGGTCATTGATGGTTGCGATCCTTGACGCTTCAAACCTATAATCATCTCACTACTCGATTTTAAGGATTTCCAAGGATTGTTCTGAATTTCTTTGTTAAAATTCCTTTCTTGGAATTTCTTTGTTAAAATTCCATTCATTTACATCACTATTAGTATCAACTTTTTAGTATATTATAATGTTAGAGCATATCTATATTGACAACACTGTTCAAATGGTACTTGTGTATTATACAGAACACATCCGAGACGTAAAGCTCAGTTAAGTAGCAAGGTCATTTTTTCATCGTTAACCATTTCCATTGATTGATGCTATTCCATATTTATAATAAATTGTCAATGAGTTAACAACCCCTTCGGGCTTACCTTAACTGGTAATCAGTTTAATCCTTGTTTTACCACCTTCATAGGCCCTTCAAGGTTGGGGATAGGGGATCTTTGGTGGTTGAGTTCCTTGGTTGTTAGGGTCATTGATGGTTGCAATTCTTGATTCTTCAAACCTATAATCTTCTCACTACTCGGTTTCTAAGGATTTCTAAGGATTGTTCTGAATTTCTTTATTAAAATTCCTTTCTTGGCATTTACATCACTTTTAGTATCAACTTTTTAGTATACTATAATGTTAGAGCATATTTTATGTTGACAACACTGTTCAAAAAGTACTTGTGTTTTATACAGAACAAATCCGAGAATTAAAGCCAGGTTAAGTCACAAGGTCATTTTGTCATCGTTAACAATTTCCTTAGATTGATGTTATTCCAAATTTATAATAAATTGTCAATGAGTTAACAACCCCTTCGGGCTTACCTTAACTGGTAATTAGTTTAACCCTCTTTTTACCACCTTCATACAGTCCAATTAAAATACCTTTTTTCGCAAATTGAGTTCGTTTACGCAAATGTTATAACTTCCAATTTAAAACAATTCTGAGTGTAGCATCCCATTCTTTAATTACCAGCGACGCATTCCTAAGCAAAGCAGGTTTGACTAAAGGCAATGGTCTTAGCAAATTGAGTTAGTTTATGTAAATGTTATAACTTTCAACTTAAAACAATTCTGGCTATAGCATCCCATTCCTCATTCTGTAATTACCCGCGACGCATTCCTAAGCAAACCAGTCTTGACTATAGGCATTCTTGTGTAATTCCTTGTACATCTCTGATTGGCTCAGAAAATAGGTGTTGCCTCAGAAACCAGTCTGGTAAAACATGTATCGCTCATAGTAATGGATGAATGGCCGTGGTATGCCATGTACCATTGAAACTGTACACATATTCATGCCTCAGGCGTAGGTTCTGTATCTATTGATAGCACACTACTGGAATGCTTGCTATGCGATACTAATCTGATATAGGGACAGTGGTTGAGTTTTCATACCCGTAATAGGCTATGGTTTTGTAAATAGCAAAAATATAGTCAGACTTGGAATAAATCAGTAGAATGGCCCCTATTGATCGAAACGGGACTCCTTATATGGGCATAGAATACTGACGGGACTCCATATATGGGCATGGAATCCCTAGGGAGAATGATTGCGTAATCGGACAATGACCTCTTTTTCCAAGGTCGATTTATTTGATGTTTCTATGTGTAATAACTCCGAAACGAAGGTTGCACATGCGCATTGAATTCTAACAAGAACAATGTTATTGATCTAGCACTCGAGGGGGAAGTGAATTTCTGAGAACTTGATTGCGTAATCGATCGTGAATTTTATGATCCAGAAATAGTATTTGTTGTTGTTGCTCGAGCCAAATGCTATGAGTTTCCCGGAAACACTTAGATCACGTGTTTCCTTCTCAGCCAATCAGAGGGCTTTGTTTACATAACAATTTGACCTTGAGATTTCGTATATAACGGGCATGCAATGTGATTCAATTATCAGAAAGTATTGTGAGACAATGGATAGAACAATTAACATAATTGATGAGCTTGAGGCCTTGGCAGCCGCAATTAGCAATGTAAGTGCATTTTTATTTTCAAAACAAATTTTCCTTGGACATCCTGCAGTATATTCAGCTAAAACGTAAATATATTCCTTTACCCCAAACCCCCCCCCCCCAAACCATAAAAACATCATTATAATCAGTGGAAAACATAAAATATATTCTTTTTACCCTAATCTCCTCCCACCATTGTTTTACAATCCCAAATTCTCGCAAAAAGAAATAATTATCCTTTCGTTAAAATTTTTGCTTTTTTCAATTGTAATATTTTCTCTAACTGAGACATCCATCGCTCTGTTGTTATTAGCCCGCTCTGATTTGACACAAGACTCCAATGTGAGGCCTATAATTAGCTGTCACCCTTTTTCGGTGTGTTCACGCTATCGGTCTAGTCAAAGGGTTTTGTTTTGGCTGTCAAATTAAAACAGTTTTAAGCAAAAAGAGATTGCTGTATATTAAGCTTGTAGTTTCGTAACCTTGTATTTGTCAGAGAGCCGGTGAAAGAGATTATTTTCAAATTAAGTTTAACAATATATTTAGAACATTATGTGAAAGGGAGGAGGGGGCAATACATTGCTTCTAACAGCTTTCGTTGTAAGTAAATTATGTAAAAGGGGAGGACAATGCCTTCAATTCTACCGCCATCAGTGTAAAATGAAAACAAACAATTACTTCTAATAATAAGTATGGGACTTGTATGTGTCGGAGAAGTGGTGAAAGAGATTATTTTTAAATTAAGTTTAACAATATATTGAAAACATTATGTGAGAGGGAGGAGGGGGCAATACATTGCTTCTAACAGCTACGTTGTAAGTAAATTATGTAAAGGGGGAGGGCAATGCCTTCAATTCCACCGCCATCAGTGTAAAATGAAAACAAACAGTGCTGGGCTAGAAAAGTCTTTGGGAGTTGCATGTAGCTAATATTATGTATAAATTGAATAGCATTTTAACCTATGTTTGCAAAATATAGGCCTACAGGTCGATGGGTTAACGATCTAATTTAAAGCCTAAGGACCGGAAAATTTAATATTTTTCTAAATGGTAAAAATAGAAACAATGATTCCTATCCTATGGCTATAGACTACTGATTGTCTAATAAAAATGTTTGATTTCTAAGCCTAATATATTTCTCACGAAATTTTTACTTTTTGCTTTACTGAAAAGAGATAAATGCTTTTCTAGACAAAATTATATGGATGATGGTACTAACTTTCTTTCTGTAAAAAAAAGGGGCAAATTATTTTGATACTAATTTTTTCTCTTCTTTTTAAGGCCAATTGTGAAGAATGCGTGCCCCCTCCTTCCAAGAAAGCCAGGGAGGGTGAAGCAGCCACCTCAGTGCCAGCCCCAATCCGGCCTGGCAGAAAGTTAAAGAGAGAGTGGGCGGGTAACTACAATGCCGAAGCTACGCAAGATCGTAAAATAGCGGGCCCAGCCACGCAAGAACATAGCGCTGCCGCCCTCTCCGCCCACCAACACACCTTACTAGGTCCTTCGGGTGCCTAAGCCCAGACGGATTATGCAAATGTAAGCATTTTTTCCGACCGATCTATTTCTTCCAATGTTTTTTTCTTTTTCAATCCCAATCTAAGCTTATCTCAGCGGGATATTAACCCCTCACCCCCCACTATTGTTTTAAATTTATCTCCCTCGGAGATATCTAAATGTAATTTTTTTGCAAAGAAACCACTTTTTTCTAATCTTTGCTATCGCTTCGATATTTCATAAGAGAATATTTTTAGGTAATTTCTATTAATAATCACCGCCATTGAAACTCAAACTGCTTTTTTTTCTAATCTTTACTATTTTCTCTTTTGCTATCACATATATTTTTAGGTATCTTTGAAACATCAACTGCTCTTTTTCACATAATATTGAGAGAGATTATCCCATCAGTCACATATTATCATTCTAATTTAAACTGAATATTTATATCGTGCCATGTTTCGCTCTTACATAGAATATAGATCTCCAATGTCCTAAATATTAATTTTGCAGACAATTTGTTCTCCGCTATTTAAGAAAAAAGAATTACGCAAAGGCCATTGAAACATCGATTGACTAAAACCGCTAGTGTAAAACACAACAGGGCATGAAGATGCCAAAATTATTTTTAACCTCGTGCGGAGAGCTTTATGTCAAAACATAGCGGTATAATGCCTAAGAAGTGTGTGGAGAAAGTGACTTAACGGTTCTCAACATTTTGAAGTTCAAGAGCCATTCTGTTGCGAAAACACACAAAAGTTAGAAAAAATACAAAATATTCCTTTATTACCTCTGCAAAACGGCTAAAAATGAAGAATTCATACACATTTTCAACTAGCTAAGGGTAAGTGTTTTAAATATGAGCCATTCTGTTGCGAAAACACACAAAAGTTAGAAAAAATGCAAAATGTTCCTTTATTACCTCTGCATTAAGGCTAAAAATGAAGACTTCATACAAATTTTCAACTAGCTAAGGGTAAATATTTTAAATATGAGCCATTCTATTGCGAAAACACACAAAAGTTAGAAAAAATACAAAATGTTACGTTATTACCTTTTCAATAATGGTATAAATTAATAATTAAATATAATTTTCAACTATCTAAGGTTAATGTTTTAAATATGAGCCATTCTATTGCGTAAACACACAAAAGTTAGAAAAAATGCAAAATGTTCCTTTATTACCTCTGCAAAACGGCTAAAAATGAAGAATTCATACACATTTTCAACTAGCTAAGGGTAAATGTTTTAAATATGAGCCATTCTATTGCGAAAACACACAAAAGTTAGAAAAAATGCAAAATGTTCCTTTATTACCTCTGCAAAACGGATAAAAATGAAGAATTCATACAAATAATAAAAAATATAAGTTTAAATTTTGTAATAATGAGACATTATATTGATAAAAAACAAAAAAGATATAAAAAATGCAAAATATTCCTTTATTACCTCTGAAATACGGCTAAAAATGAAGAATTCATACACATTTTCAACTAGCTAAGGGTAAGTGTTTTAAATATGAACCATTCTATTGCGAAACCACACAAAAGTTAGAAAAAATTTAAAATGTTCCTTTATTACCTCTGCAAAATGGCTAAAAATTAAAAATTCATACACATTTTAAAATATATAAGTGTAAGTTTTTTAAATATGAGCAATTATGTTGCGAAAACACAAAAAATTTAGAAAAAATGCAAAATGTTCCTTTATTACCTCTGAAATACGGCTAAAATTCAAGAATTAATACACATTTTCATCGACATTAGTGTAAGTGTTATAAATATGAGACAGTCTGGTGAGAATAAGCACTAAACTTAGAATCAATACAAAATATTCATTTATTAAATCTGCAATATTGATAAAATTGAATAACTCATACAAATTTTAAACTAGATATTTTTAAATTTTTTAAATATGAGACATTATATTGAGAAAACACAAAAGTTAGAAAAAATAAACATTTTTAAAGTTTTATCTCTGAAATATTGATAAAAATGAATAATTCATACAAATGTTCCACTATATAAGGGTAAATGTTGTATGTATGAGACAGCCTTTTTCCAAAAAAAACAAAAGTTAGAAAAACTGCAAAACATTCATTTATTACCTCTGCAAAACGCCTAAAAATGAAGAATTAATACAAATTTTCAACTAGCTAAGGGTAATTGTTTTAAATATTATCAATACTATTGCGAAAAAAACAAAAAGTTAGAAAAAATTACATATATAAATTTATAAAATCTTCAATAGTGCTAAAAATGTAGAATTCATACAAATTTTCAACTAGCTAAGGGTAAGTGTTTTAAATATGAGCAATTCTGTTGCGAAAACACACAAAAGTTAGAAAAAATACAAAATTATCCTTTATTACCTCAGAAAAACGTCAAAATATTAATAATTCATACACAATATAAACAAGCTAATTGTTAGTGTTTTAAATATGAGCCATTATGTTGCTAAAACACACAAAAGTTAGAAAAAATACAAAATATTCATTTATTACCTCTGCAATACGGGTAAAAATGAAGAATTCATACACATTTTCATATATATATATATATATATATATATATATATATATATATATATATATATATATATATATATATATATATATATATATATATATATATATATATATATATATATATGTATATCTATATATATATACATGAACCATGGGAACGTAATTTCGTCGTATTTTGTATATTTTTTTTGGAAAAAACACTGAAAAACCATATTAAGAGCTATATTTATGAGTATTTAACTGAAAATTCCATTTTCGGACCAAGTCCTAACCCCCCTGCTTGAAGGATAGGAATTAGAACCATGGGAACTTAATTCCTTCATATTTTGCTTATTTTCGTTAGAAAAAACACTGAAAAACAATATTAAGAGCTATATTTATGAGTCTTTCACTGAAAATTCTTTTTTCATACCAAGCCTTGATCTCCCTAATTGAAGGATATGAATTAAAGCCATGGGAAAGTAATTTCATCATATTTTGCATTTCCCACAAGAGGACACTTTTCGAGTAAAAGTAAAGAGCTACCAGACTAAACCAAAGATATGATGACATAATAACGAATAATTGTTCAAACTTAAATTTTCTGTATTACTGGAATAGTTTATTTTCGAACCATTATATCTACCAAAGATTCAATACCTGAGTTAAACTAAGAGGTTTCAATTTCAGGAAAAAATTACATTTTGACAACATTTGACAATTTACCAAATTTAAAGTTTTGTTTAGTTTCAAAATGTTTTCTGTCACTCATCATCTTTTAGTCATTCACAAACAATACTAAAGAAAACCACTTCCCACGGTTTATTGATTTTAAATTATTAAGAAGGCTATTATTTCATTGAAATATACATTTTACATTTTTTAATTTTCATGCTTTTGATAAGTATCTTGTCCTTTTGGTGTAAATTGCAGCTGAAGGCTTATCGCAAGATCACTGTTTCAAGTTTTTTCATAATTAAGGGATACGAATTAGAACCATGGGAATGTATTTTCATCATATTTTGCTTATTTTCGTTGGAAAACACACTGAAAAGACATATTATTGGACTCATCTCATACTTTGTCAGGTTTGTATTTGAAGAATCTTCCATTGTTTTCTATCTTGTACTATGTTTCAATATAGAATGAATACTAGAGCCTTTCAAAGCTCTTAAGTATACATACCTAACGGTTATATATTTCCTAAATTATGCGCACTTTTGATTTAGAACAATATTTACCTTTTTGTATATCAATTAACAATCACAAGAATTGCCATTATTCAATTGCGGAGAATGGTTTCAAAACAATACTTCTTACATCAGATAGACTAATTGTGTCAAACGAGACACCTTCAATGCAGATTAATTAATTGTTACGTTCGATTTTGTTTTGGACATAGGAGAGCATCAATGGGAAGTGAGAATTTCTGTAAAACTATCAAAGATTGATCAACTCTGTGATTTCACACTTCTTGTGTAATCAGAAGGAAAAAAGAAGAAAAATTGATAAAAGATATTTTGAAATATGCCCCAAAATCAGAGCTATTACAACTTAAATGACGCGTGGGGAGGGGGAATCAGGTTTAAGAATAAATATCCTGGATATATCATTTTATATTTTCTAAGTACTCACAGAAGGACTCGTCACAGAAACATCGAAAAGGACTCATTTGACTGAGAATTAAAGTGACTAGCACTCAAGTCACAGGGGGGGTCCTGAAAATTTGTAGGAACATATTTTCAACATATTTAAATATTTACCTACATATACATCACTTAGGATAGATTAGATTAGGTTAGAGACATCCAAAAAGTTAGGTGTATGGTTAGGTTAGATTAGATTATGTTAGGTTAATTTAGGTTAGACTAGCTTAGCCTACGTAGCCCCCCCTCCCCCACCGCCTCAACCATCGCTCTTGAAATCCCTTGAATTAGGTTAGAGACAGACAAAAAGTTAGGTGTATGGTTAGGTTAGGTTAGATTATGTTAGGTTAGTTTAATTTAGGTTAGACTAGCTTAGCCTACGTAGCCCCCCCTCCCCCAACCGCCTCAACCCTCGCGCTTGAAAACCCTTGAATTCGGTTAGAGACAGACAAAAAGTTAGGTGTATGGTTAGGTTCGGTTAGATTATGTTAGGTTAATTTAGGTTAGACTAGCTTAGCCTACATACGCGCGTATAGGTTACCTAACATTTCTAGGTGCCCCCCCCCCACCCCCGGGGGGCCCCGGGGACTGAAAGCCTACCACGGGTGGGACCCCCATCACCAACATTAGGGTACCTAACATTTCAAGGTGACCCCCCCCCAACCCCGGGGCCGAAAGCCTGACACGGGTAGGACCCTCACCAACAAGGTCAGGTTAGGTTAGATTAGGTTAGGTTACCTAACATTTCTAGGTTAACTTACATCATGTTAAGTGGCGCGCCACTTAACCTGATGTAAGTTAACCTAGAAATGTTAGGTAACCTAAATGTTAGGGAGGGGTTTGGGGTAAAGGAATATATTTACGTTTTAGCTGAATGTACTGGAGGATGTCCAAGGAAAATTCGTTTTGAAAATAAAAATGCACTTACATTGCTAATTGCGGCTGCCAAGGCCTCAAGCTCATCAATTATGTTAATTGTTCTATCCATTGTCTCACAATACTTTCTGATAATTGAATCACATTGCATGCCCGTTATATACGAAATCTCAAGGTCAAATTGTTATGTAAACAAAGCCCCCTGATTGGCTGAGAAGGAAACACGTGCTCTAAGTGTTTCCGGGAAACTCATAACATTTGGCTCGAGCAACAACAACAAATACTATTTCTGGATCATAATATTCACGATCGATTACGCAATCAAGTTCTCGGCAATTCACTTCCCCCTCGAGTCCTAGATCAATAATATTGTTCCCGTTAGAATTCAATGCGCATGTGCAATCCTCGTTCCGGAGTTATTACACATAGAAACATCAAATAAATCGACCTTGGAAAAAGAGGTCATTGACCGATTACGCAATCATTCTCCCTAGGGATTCCATGCCCATATATGGAGTCCCGTCAGTATTCTATGCCCATATAAGGAGTCCCGTCACGATCAATAGGGGCCATTCTACTTAAATCACCACAGTGGTGCTGGCCTAAAATTAGCCACAATTGGCACTGTTTAGTAAATGGAGGACGTCGCATTAATGTAGACCAAGTCACATTTTTTCAACTGCAAAGACCTGGTAGCCCTACATAGCTTATCTTGATATCTGTTAATACATTATGAGCGAAGTTCTAACTGTCGCGTCTTCAAACACAATGCAGAAGTTGCTGAGTGACTAAAATTATTTCATTTTCTGACACAGAAAACGTCAGCCGAATCCACAAAGCTTGGTTTTTGGCTCCTTGCTCTATGATTTCGTTCTAATATCAACTTACTGACCGGACCATTTACATGAGTTTATTTTGGAGGGTTGAAAGCAATAAGAAAAATGGAAAAGCTATGAAAAAAATAGATCGAAAATATAAGAAATAACATGTAAAATCTTTCGATCTCAGTGGGCACTGGTTCATAATCCTCCCTCTTCTGGTCGATAGTTATGTAGCACATTATTCTAAAATATTTTTCTGATCTGACACAGTCACAATTTAGATTAAGATTTTCAAAATTGTTATCTGTCAATCAAATTTCCCTCCGTAAAAGTCGCCCCCCCGCTCCCCCAAACATTGATTTTCTTCCAATTGTCCCGGTAATTCCTTTAATTTTTGCATATATCACCTATGATTTAAACTTCTGTCCCCTTAAAATACCCGTACACTCCCCGGCGAAAGCACTTGTATAAGCGTCTGAATAGGATATTCGCCGTCTTTCAGGCAGAAGACGTCTATTCCAACTTATTGTCCAGAATTCTCAATTCCTCTTAGAAAAGATTTTATATCTCAACATAATACAAGGTATAAGATCTCAAGACATCTCAGAAGGCTTGATAAGCTTGGAACCACAAACTAATTTTAATTTTTGAATTGTCGAGAAGAAAAATCATTCCGTGGAGAATAAACACTCTGAAGCCTAATAATTCACACAAATTTAAGGGGAAAAATTCCTAGAAGCCTAAAAGGCAAGGAACAAATTCCCCGAAACCTAAAAATTCAAAGAAAAAGTCTATGAAGCGTAAATAGTGGGGAAGAACCGCCTCATATAAGGAATAATTTATGTTTGTTTTATGTTTTAATGTGGCTCCTTACTTTCGGTTCAAAATACCTGTCGTCTTTTTATGTGATTTCTGTTCTTTTTTTCAAATAACGCCGGGAAATCCACCCCTTGATCTAGTCCCTCAACAAAGTTTTCTCCATAGAAAGTTTCTCTCAAGTAAAATCCCCCCCCCCGGACAATTCCATCCTCGAAGAACATTTTCCTCTGGAAAATCCCCCGTAGCATACTTGCAGTTGAAAAAGAGTTGTTTTCCATTTAATTTCAGATAGTTTTTTTAATCACGTCGGAAATCCTACTCTCTCCTAACGGAACCCATAAACTTATGCACACAAAACATGAACTTGCTTAAAGGGCGTAGAAATAGTTGTTTTAAAGTCTCTCCCCTTCTGTAACTTCTCAATTTTTAATATCCCCATTAGAATAAACTGAAATCAAGTTTCTTCTATAGAGGTTGGGAGCGAACCCCATATCTGTTTTTAAGTTGAGGATCACCTTGTTTTTTTCCAACCTTGATATTTTGTGCAATCGTACGTTTAGATTGTAAATTAAACTTTCATCTAGTCAGGCTTGAAAATCTGTTGTCTTAATTTCCAAGCCACACCATAATCACAACTGTCAATAAAATAAAGTCTAATTTTATGATGGGGTTTTTCTTGATTTTAGCACCACACTTGTATTTCAGAAATAGAAAATTATTATTAAAAGAAATTGGTTTAAAACCTACCTTACCAGGTAGGAGGTGCAACTTTTAGGGAATAATTCCTTTATTTTTGGTGATTTCAACGCGCATGGCAAACTCTGGGAACAAATAGCCGGTAGTAACAAAGCAGGAAGAGGCATAGAGAATATTTTGCCCAATATTCTGGATACTTTGATTTTTCACTCCATTTAATTTTCAAAGGCGGTATAGTATTAATCTAAGACTTTCTCTACTATTTACTCATCTTCATATTATGATCAAGTTCAGATGGTAAAGGTCCCCTCTCTGCAATTCTAACATCAGTTCAAAATGTATGCTGTTCTCCTAAACACCACAAACAAAATTTTAACAACTCCAAAGCCAATTGGCCCCTCTTTCGGGAGATATTAAAGGAAGCTGCTTTTTACTTCGTCTCAACTAATTCTGATATTAATGTTATTGAGTTCAACATGAAAATCATCCTGTTACAGTCGGCTAAATCTGCCATACCCATGACAAAACCAAATTTTTACAAGGAATCCAAGAGACCCAAGAATTAGTGGAATGAGTAGTGCATGGTTGCAGTTCAGGCAAAAAGGAAGGCTCGTAAAATGTTTCAAAAGAACCCATCTCCATCAACAGCAATTTCCTATAAGAAATCATGTGCCAAAGTAAAATTGGTATGTAAGAAAGCTAAACAGTCCATAAGGTAAAATTTTAGCTCAAGTATTAGCTTCAGAACCCCAATTTTTAAAATTCACAATTTTATTAGCCAACCTCAATAGTGGGAAGCAGTCTAATGATGACCGTAAATATGATATCATGCAGCATGCCTCTCCAATTGCTTCAGATAACAAGAAAGCAAAAATTGTTTCTGACATCTATAAAAATGACCGCTCTGATTCTCATTCTACTCGACCTCCTTTTTGTACTCTACCTCATGCTTCTTTACATAAAAGGGTCCTGATGGAACCATTTTCCCAAGATGAATTCAATGCAGCATTTAATTCCCTTAATATCAAGTCTTCCCCAGGACATGATGGTATTTATATCAAATTGATTTTCGAGTCCCCAGAGGTTTAAGTTCGCAGGTGCTTGGAAGATTGTCCGGGTTATTTCCAGCTTTAAAACCTTCTTACCCATCTAGTGATCTCAAGTCTAACCGACCTATATCTGTTTTACCTGCCTTCAGTTAAGACCTTGAAAGGATTATCCTATCAAGAATCGAATGGTTTGCTGAAAGTAATAATCTCTTTCCAAGTGAACAAACAGGCTTCAGAGAAGGACATAGCTGTTGGGATAACATCAACCGCCTTGAAAATGATGTTTGTAACTCTCTTAAAACCAGACAAGTCATAATGGCAGTCATGTTTGATTGATCAGATGTTTATGAAAATGTAGTCCATAATAAACTGATTGATTTTTAATTAGCCTTGATTTTCCTTACTCTTTCATAAGGTTTATAAAGTCTTGTTTAAGTGATAGAAGTTTTTATATTCAAGTTAACGAGTCTAGAGGAGAGACTAGTCCCATTAACAGGGGTCTTTTATAAGGAGCAATTTTGAGTCCTCTTCTGTTCAATTTACATGTTCAGAATTTCAATTATCTCATTCATTGTTTGGCCTTTATGCTGATGATTTGATTAATTGGAAGCCTTGAAAGGATACATGGGCGCCCATAAGTTGGGGGGGTTCCAGCCCCCCCCCCCCCTTAGCTGAAGGACGCTATCTTATATTTGTATTAATTTAAAAAACTTTCCACAAAATAAGTTTTCAAAGAAAAGTAAAGAGCTCTATTAAGCAAAAACTGGGCAGAAATAAAGTCAAATAATCTTCCAAGCATAAAACTACCACAAATCACTATCAACAAGCATATGAAACTCAAAACGAACAGATTTTACAATAAATAGCCGAGTAAAAGTCAAAACAAGCAAAAATTAACATTACTAGGGCTGACAACCCTCATGCCTTCTCAAGACCAGAACATAATTTAAATTGACCTCACTGAAAAAAAAAATGACGATGGATTATAAAAAAAAAACGGCAAAAAAAAGTGAGCAAAAAAATTTTTTTACTTATTTAATTAAAAAAAATAAAACATTTAAACATATTTTGTTTTCAGTAAGCGCAAACTATGTTCTGGTCTTGAGAAGGCACGGGGGTTATCAGTCCTACTAACGTTAATTTTTGCTCGTTTCTAGTTTGACTCGGCTATTTATTCTAATTTCTGTTCATTTTGATTTTCATTTATTTATTGATAATGATTAGTGGTAGTTTTACGCTTGGACGATTACTTGACTTCATTTCTACCCATTTTTGGCTTAATGGATCTCTTTACTTTTCTTTGAAAAACTTGTTTTAATGGAAAGTTTAGTCAGTAGGTTAAATATGTCACTCAGTTATATATTTCTGTATATAACTTATATAGGCCTAGTCAGTGAGTTACACATATTTATAAGTAGTAGGCTAAACATGTCACTGAGTTATATATTTCTGTATATAACTTATATAGGCCCTGTCAGTGAGTTATGTATATTTATAAGTAGTAGGTTAAATATGTCACTGAGTTATATATTTCTGTATATAACTTATATGCCTAGTCAGTGATTTGCACATATTTATAAGTAGTAGGCTAAATATGTCACTCAGTTATATATTTCTGTAGATAGGCCTTGATAGGACTTAGATAGGCCTAGTCAGTGAGTTACACATATTTATGAGTAGTAAGCTAAATATGTCACTGATGTATATATTTCTGTATATAACTTATATAGGCCTAGTCAGTGAGTTACACATATTTTAAGTAGTAGGCTAAATATGTCACTGAGTTATATATTGCTGTATATAACTTATAAAGGCCTGTTCAGTGACTTACACATATTTATAAGTAGTAGGTTAAATATGTCACTCAGTTTTATATTTCTGTATATAACTTAGATAGGCCTAGTCAGCGAGTTACACATATTTATAAGTAGTAGGCTAAATATGTCACTGAGTTATATATTTCTGTATATAACTTATATAGGGCTAGTCAGTGAGTTACACCTATTTTAAGTAATAGGCTAAATATGTCACTGAGTTATATATTTCTGTATATAACTTATATGTCTAGTCAGTGAGTTACACATATTTATAAGTAGTAGGTTAAATATATCACTGAGTTATATATTTCTGTATATAACTTATATAGGCCTAGTCAGTGAGTTATGTATATTTATAAGTAGTAGGTTAAATATGTCACTGAGTTATGGCCTTTGCAAAACAAAAGTGATCCGTTTATCTGGCCTCCCCCAGGCCATTCAGTATGTCCCCAGTTGGCGATAGGGGAACACCCTACAGATATGTAGGGTACCTCCAGAAGAGGGACAGACCAAGGGGGGACCTTGTCCCCGGGGGTCCATTATAGAAAACGGGGCACCCTTGCCTGGGGTCATAAATACAGGTGGAGGAGGAGGAAGGCCCTTCAAATGTACACTCAACAGGGCTCACCGGTTTGTCCACACGTCCCGTGAGCTGCAAACCTTCTCCCAGCAATGGGTTAAATTGCATGGTGATGCAGAACACCCTCGCGGGAGGATCCTCTATAGGAGGACAACTGCGGCAGGGCGGAAGATCCAAATCTATTGACAGCAGCCTCTGCAAAGAGCTGTATTAAACTTTTTAGGGTATCATGAATACCGGGTATCTTATGGTCAACACTATTCCCAAGCAAAGAGTGGTGCCGCTCGAGGAAATTAGAGCCTAGTAAACGACAAAGCAGTCGCACGGGATTCTGACTAATGGACAATTCTTCTGGGCATGATATGTTTTGATGGGCATCTTTGGGCTGAAAAACCTCTTCCTAGCTAATTTATCTATTACGGGTTGCCTCCCCGTAGTAGCATAATATTTGTAGGCATGAATATATAATGAGTCGGAGGTAATAGGCTTGAGATTGTCTGTGCAGGATTTCGACTCTTGTTGATAGAAGAGCATCGCCAAGTGCCGACAACCATGTCGTGACCAAGATGGGCCCAGGATTGCACAAAGCCTCCATTAATGGAGGTCCCAGGGACTTCTTGCTGTCCGGTTCTAAGCCGGCTTAAGCACTTCGGTGTAGACATGAGAAGATACGTGATCCCTGTCCTGCACTGGTATCCGCGATCATTGCTTTTCCTGAGGCGAAAACAATTTCAATGATTTAAATAACATGAAAATTGGAACTCGGAATATTACGACATTAAAAAATGACTATTGTATCGACATTTTGACTGACGAATTCAGACGATTCGAACTGGATTTATTAGGAGTTTCAGAAACTTATATCCCAGGGGTAGGAAGCATGAAATTAAGTGATATAGAATTTGTCTGCTCAGGCAGCAAGGATGGGGTACATAGACAGGGAATAGGGCTCATGATGAATAAGGAAGCTGCTAAGTCTTGTTTAGGATGGGAAGGTGTTAATAATAGAATACTAATTGCTCATTTTATGACTAGAAAGTTCAGGGTATCAGTTATAGTAGTATGCGCCCCTGTAGAACCGACTGACGGAGATATTAGTGACTCAGATGAATTTTACTTACAGTTACAGGAGCAAATAGACAAGGTCCCAGGTAGAAATATGATGTTATTACTGGGAGATTTTAACGCCCAGTTTGGTAGAAATAAGGATAGATGGTATCCCAGCTTAGGTAAATTTCGTGTAGGAAAAGAAAACAGTAATGGATACAGACTTTTGCAATTTTGTAGGTATAACAATCTAGTTATAACCAATACGGTGTTTGGTCATAAAATGGCTCATAAGCTAACATGGTATTCACGTGATGGTAAGACAGCAAACCTTACTGATTATTTTATTGTAAACCAAAGACTGGCAGGATCAATACAAGATACTAGGGTATTTAGGAGTGCTGTTATTGAAGTTAAGTGTAAAGATCACCATCTAGTAGTGTCAAGGGTTAATTTAAAGCTGAAGTATCAGAAGGGTAACTACCTCTTAAGAAGTTATGATGTTGGTAGACTCCATGATAAGAATTTGAGAGAAACTTTCCAGGAACAGTTGAATACTAAACTTGAGAGTTTAGAATTTGATAATGTGGAAGATGGTTGGAATAATTTTAGAAAAATAATTTGTGAAATTGCTGAAGGAGTATTAGGGAAGAAAGCTAGAAATGTAACTAAGAATATTAGTGAAAAAGCTTTAAGTTTAATAGAAAGGAGAAAGGACTTGTACAAGAATTATCTGAGTGATAGATCGCATGAAAACAAAATAAATGTAAAGAAAGTGGAGAAAGCATGGAAATATGAACTAAGGAGGTGTGAAGTGGAGGCCATGGATAAAATTGCCGAGGATTTAGAAGATGCAGCTAGACGGCATAATAATAAAATATTGTACTGGAACCTTAACAAATTGAGAGATAGTAGTCAATCCGGACTTGTCCCAGTTAAAGATAGGAAAGGGGTGGCAATTAGCGATAAGGAAAAAGCTAAAGCGAGATGGGCCAAACATTTTGAGAATTTGCTTAACCGAGATAGAGTTACAGGAAAATATATTGAGGAAAATGAAAAAGTTTTTGATACCTTGGATGCGAAGGAGGATTTGTTTTGTGAGGAGGAATTAGCAACAGTACTAAAGGGATTAAAGAATAATAAGGCTCCAGGTGCTGATAGGGTGGTAAATGAGTTTCTTAAATATGGTGGCTCTGAGGTTAGAAGTAAGTTATTGAAGATTATGAATATGAGTTTTGAAAAAGGGGAAGTACCTAATAATTTTAGGAAAAACTTAATTAAACCACTTTATAAAAAAGGTGATAAGAGTGAGTGTGGTAATTACCAAGGCATTAGTCTGGTCTCTGTAGGTAGCAAATTACTTAGTAATATGATACTTTTTAGACTGAGAGATACCGTAGACAAAGTTTTAAGAGAAAAGCAGTGCAGTTTTAGAAAAGGTAGAGGATGTGTTGACCAAATTTTCACTCTTAGGCTAATAATTGAGAAGTGTCTAAGTTTTCAAACACCTTTGGTCCTCAGTTTTATAGATTATGAGCAAGCGTTCGATTCTGTTGATAGAGGAGCTTTAGTAAAGGTTTTATCCTTTATGGTATACCAGATAAATACCTTTAAGTGATTAGTGCTATGTACGAGAATAACACTTCTGCGGTTAAGGTAGGAAATGAGGATAGCAGCTGGTTTTGTATTAAATCAGGAGTTAAGCAGGGTTGTGTTCTATCCCCCATTTAATGGATTATTTTGATGGACTTTGTTTTAAGGAGCACTGGAAAGGCAATGGGAGACCACGGAATCAAATGGGGAGGACAAAGTCTCCTGGACTTGAATTATGCTGACGATTTAAGCATCCTAGATGAAACTGTGAGCAAAATGAATGGAGTTTTAGAGGTTTTGCGAGTTCAGGGTGCTAGTATTGGTTTGAAAATTAATGTTAGGAAGACTAAGTCACTAAGGCTAGGAATAAGTGAAGATGAAAAGGTGACGTTGGGTAATGAAAAGATTGATCAGGTGGGCAGCTTCACTTACCTTGGTAGTATTATTAGTAAAGTTGGTGGGAGCAGTGAAGATGTTAAAAATAGAATAGCCAAGGCTCAGGGTGTTTTTTCACAGTTAAAAAAAGTCTGGAAGAATAGGAAGATAAGTCTGCAAACCAAGATTAGAATCTTAGAAGCTACAGTGATGACAGTGGTCAAATATGGCTCTGAAGCATGGACGCTCCGAAAAGCGGATGAAGATTTGCTAGATGTTTTCCAGAGAAATTGCTTAAGGATTGTTCGGGGTACCCGGCTGACTGACCGAATTTCAAACAATAGGCTATACGAAAAATGTGGTTCAATACCGCTTTCTAGGTCTATAATGAAAGAAAGGTTGAGGTGGTTAGGGCATGTTGTGCGGATGAAGGATGATAGATTGCCTAAGATTGTTCTTTTCGGCCAACCATCTAGGGCTAAACGGAAAGCAGGTCGTCCCCGTCTGGGGTGGGAGGACGTCAAAAAGAAAGATTTAAAGGAAATTGGAACTTCGTGGGCGGGTGTAAAAAGGGAGGCTTTGGATAGATTGGGGTGGAGGAGCGTGCGTAGCTGTGTTGGCCTCAGGCGACTTGGTTCTGCGATGAGTTGTTAGTAGTAGTAGTAGTAGTCATTTTCATGGAAAAAAAAATATTTTACATATTTTCAGTTTTTTTCCATAAGAATCCATAGTTTGGTTTATTATTTGTCTATTAGGAGCAACTTTTTCAACAATTCGTAATTCTGACAAAAATAGCATTTTTTTAATTTAATTTTGTACCTCCTGAAGTAGATCTGAAAAAATAAAACTTAATATAATTCCCAAAAGATTCTATCTATGTTCTTTGACAACCTAGATACACTTACAATCTATTTATTTATTTAAAATGTAAGAGTAAAAGTAGTAATAGTAGTAGCCCCAAAAGCTTCAACTTTATACCCCCAGTCGTTTTCGATTAGGTTCTGAAAGATTTTGCTTGCAACCGCAAAAACAATTCTGTTTGAGTTAGGTTTAAATCAGTATCTAGTCTTAAAGCATAATGGGCCCGTTGTATAATTGTGGGGGGTTGACATGCCCGATATCCCTAAGGAAATAGTTGCTGGACCGTTCTACTATGCTGAACAAAATTTTGACTGGTTGTGTTTTGCAAATAAATCGGCTTGAGAGACGGGCTGATTGCCCTCCAATCTCTTTTTACTCTTAGAAAGGACACTAGAACTTTTAATTTTAAATCAAATTAGCTTCTTTAAAAGTTTTAAAAGCATTTCTAGCTATTATAGAGCAGGGCTGCCTATGATATTGCTTATATGCCTTTTTGAAAACCTGCATGTATACAGTTTTTTCATCTAATTGGAAAGCCCCTTAAACACTTCCTAGAAACTTCAGCTTAATACTCTTAGCGTCATTAGTTACAATAACTGTAGTTCTAGTATTAAAAGTATACACGTAAAGCCTTCTAGCTAGTTCAGAACCCCCCTCCCCCACAACTTACTCCTAAAGGTCTAACTTAATAATATAAGTTGTTCTTAAGATATTGCTTTGTCACCTTATTGTAAGTCCACATGCTCATAGTTTGTTTTGATTCCGTTCACCGTTCGCCTAAATATTTTATATTTGATTACTGAAGACATTGTTATATTCTCTTTGGACTGTTGGTTATAAAATGGCTATCTCACAATTTCGATCGAATGTATTTGGGGAAAAAAAGATATCAGGTAGGGGGGGGGGGGTTATTTTCTCTTCATCACGCTTAACTCTTAAAATGGAACTAAAACTATGCATTTCAAATCAAATGAGCCTCCTCTAAAGTTCACAAGACCACCTCTTCATAAGAACCTTTCATGCCCCCGGGGCATAACTTAAAACCCTTACCCCAATACTCTGGGGGGTTTTGTCAAACCCAAAGGCCATGTTATGAGATCTTTGGACTATTTTTTAACAAATAGCTATCTCATAATCGGATGGATTTGGGGAAAATAGGACGTGGGGAGGGGGGGGATTTGACTCTTAAAAATGGCACTTCAACTTCCGATTTCCAATCCAATGAGCCCCCTCCGAAGTTTATACGAACACCGCTTCCATAAAAACCTTAAATGCCATCAGGGCGTAACTTACAACCCTTGCCCTGAGGACTGTGAGGGGGTTCTCATCCTCAAAGACATAATTTCTGGACTTATAAACAACGCCAAACAAAATAACTATCTCAAAATTTTGACTGGAAGTATTTGGGGGAATGACGGGTGTGGGGGGGGGTGGTTGCCATCCTGCCACTTTTGACTATAAAAGAGGGCACTGGCCCTTTCAATTACCAACCAACTGAGCCCTTTTCGAATTTTCTACGACAACAAATAGACCTCTTAAAATTTCTATCAGATGCGTTTTGGGAAAATACGACGAGTGTGTGTGGGGGGGAGGGTATTTGCCTTCTGATCACTTTGACTCTTAAAAAGAGCACTATAAGTTATGATGACCAATCCAATGAGCCCTCTTTGAAGTTTATACGACCACCATTTCTATAAAAACCATATGCCCCCAGGGCGTAACTTACAACAATTGCCCTGAGGGCTATAGGGGGGGGGGTCATCCTCAAAGACATAATTTCTGGACCTTTCAACTACACTGAACAAAATGGCTATCTCAGAAATTATGATTAAATGTGTTTGGGGAAATAATTGGTGAACGGTGGGGGGCTGGTTGACCTCCAATCACTTTTGACAGTTAAAAAGGCCAGTAGAACTTATGATTACCAATCAAATGAGCCCTCTCCGAGGCTTATACGATTACCCGTTCTATAAAAAAAAACTTATATCCCCCCAGGGCATAAATTACAACCCTTCGTTATTTCATTATTTCCGGACCTTTAAACTACGCTGAAAAAAAATGGCTATCTCAAAATTTTTATTGGATGTGTTTATGGAAGTGATTAACGTGGGGGAGGAGGAGCTGGTTGCCCTCCATGAGCTCTTTTTGAAGTTCCTATGACAATTTTTTCTATAAAAAGTGCCCTGGTCTAAAAAACAAAACAATATATTGTGCCCACGTCGCTCTTTACTTAGACAGCGCTATTGCGCTGCCTATGATACTTTGTCTTTGGATTTCAGTTATACACCACTGGAAGTGCCAATTAGACCAGATAATCCCCCCCACCCCTAAAATTCAGCCTATGGGCGCCCATGAAAAGATATTGTACTTCTTCAAAGACTTATTCAACAGGATATAAAATTAGTTCAGAGATTTTCTTCAGCTTTTGGTTTCTCAATTTCAATTGGTAAAACCAAAGCCATCATGTTTACTAACTGCTCAAGAGATACCCCCCAATCAACTTCAAATTTTCTCTAGTGAGATCCCATATTGCAACTCAGTGAAGCTACTTGGCCTATGGATAGATCCTAAAACGTTATGGCCTGTACCTATAGATTCTTTGAAATCCATGATCATTCAGAGACTTTGCGTTCTAAACAGACTTGCCGGAAGTAAATGAGGATGCCATCCTATAGTTATCTTAGATTTTTATAAATTATATATCAGCTCTAATCTAGAGTAAGGTATCCAGTTCTTCTCAATTCACCCCCCATCTGCATTTAAAACCCCGTAATCTTTACAAAAATCTGCTATTCGATTTGCTCTGGGTTTGCACAAGTGCATAGTCTTCTGTCTAAACTAAAACAATTGTCTGGTTTGAAGGGACAGAACATCCAGTCAAAGGAAGAAATACTTCTCACGAATTCAAGCTTCTGGAATCAAGCATATTGTGCATGAACATACCTTTGCTTTGAAGTCGGCTTGCACTAATGCCCATTCATCTTGGAATCGGTTTCAACTGGAGGTCCCAAATTGGAGTCGATATTCACCTTATGCGTATCCCTTTACCGACACTCCGCCTTGGGAGATGAATTCACCTATTTGTCAAGCAGAACCTATTCTGATTAATAAAAACCTAATTCCCAATCATGAGACCCAGACTATTTTTGCTGAACAGATTTCGAGGTCGTACTCTAATCACAGGAAAATCTATTCAGATGGATCTGTCCAGGGTGAGAGAGCTAGAGCAGGAGTATGTATCTCATTACTGGACCTTAACGTTTATCAAGCACTTCCATTGGGATCTTGCATTTTGTCTGCTGAATTATGTGCCATTCGCTTGTCTCTATATGTTCTTATAAATTATACAGGGTTTATCCGGAAGGTAATAGGACTGAGTCAATTAAAAAACTTTTATTGATCCAGTCGTTACAATTCTTTAAAAACTTTCAAGATAGGCTCCTTCTGCGTCTATGCAGCGCCACCAGCACGATTTCCAAGCATCGAATGTGTCACGATATGCACTCTCCGGAATAGCCTTGAGAGCCATGGTGCATGCTGCTTAGATCCACTCTGTCACCTCAAGATGCCTGCCTGTCGTCCACTTTTCCAGGCAAGGAAACAAAAAAAAGTCCGGGGGCCACATCTGGGGTCTAAGGCGGCTGTGAAAGCTTTGGGATGCCGGCATTGGTCAGGTAGCTGCTTACGAGAAAGGTGGTATGAGCTGTGGCGTTGTCATGGTGTAACTTCCAGTCGGCTATGATGTCTTGTCAAACCCAATTGACCCTTCGTTTGAGTCTCTTGAGCACTTCCACATAAAACTTAGCGTTAACGGTTTGTCCAGGAGGATCATATGTCAAAGATCCAGGACTCGTCATCTGTAATTACGTTAATCAAAAAGTGGGGGTCAGTTTCACACATGCTAAAATTTTCTTGGCACGCTTCCACTTGCCGCAATTTCTGGTCGTCAGTGAGCACTTTTGGGACCATCTTCGCGCACACCATGCGCATGTTCAAATACATCATCACAGTGTCTGGAACGACAGATTTTGGTAAATTTAACATATGGGCAATTGAACGAATACTTAGTTGAAGATCTGAGTTCAAAACTTCGCGCGCACGAGTCACATTGTTGGTGTTTGTCAAAGGTCTTCATCGGCGACCTCTTCCGGCCTCCATAAAAAGGCCTGGTGCCACTGAAACACAACACTTCTTGCTAAAGCAACATCTGGGTAAGCCTGCTTGATCATATTAAACTTCTCTGAGGCAGATTTACTGAGTTTCATACAGAATTTAATCGCGTACCTCTACTCTAACGAACGCTGCATTTTCGGCTTGCACCACACATAGAAAACACGTCACGCAAAAATACCTGTCCTGACTCTCCAGGTGCTCAGAGAAAACTGACCATTCCCTCGTTCGTTAGCTAGGAACTTCCTCTACCGAATCCAGTCAGAGCGCGCTCCGAAGTACAGCCGCGGCGGAAGAAAATCAGTTCTATTACTTTCCAAACACACCCTGTAGTAATGTTGATGAGAATATTCTTTGCTTTTCTGACTCCAAATCGGCAATACTGTTGCTCAAAAATATTAAATAGAATTAAAAATGACAAGGACTTATTCAATATTAGAAGACAGCTTCTGAACATTTAGGCCAAAGGCAACCACATTTATTTCCAAAATGTTCCAAGTCATAAAGGCATCAAGCATGCTGCTGCTGATTTACTAGCAGCCAATGCTTCTTCATTAAACCCAAGTTCTCCCTCTGGCCTCAATTCACGAGACATTATTAGGCAAAGATCTAATATTAACCACAGTAAATTGATTTTATCTCCCTTTCATACTAGATTACATACAGTGCTATATTACCATCTGAAATCAGGTGCCTTTCAGCATGTCTTATTTAATTGTCAGCCCCTGAGTGTGGAGACTATTTTCCTTAAGCACATCTGATACATGGCTAATATACCAAATACCTACACTGCAAGCCTGAATTCTAACCTGCCTTGGCACATCGATAAAAATATATTTAAGGCATCTATTAATATCTTAAGGAAAAGACAAATTGATTAGTGATCTTTAAAGCACAATTAAGACAATAGAAAAGAGGTTGATTCATCAAATGATTTGGAATGTGCAGAAGAGAGCAGGAGTGAGTGAGAACCGTATTGGTACTGGCTGGCCTATAGGCCTTAAACTGCTAGGGATAGGTAGCTCAAGTACCAGCACTTCCCACAAACCATTGATAGAAATAAGAATTTTAATTGGGATTACTGATTATTAGGTGACAGGAAATCTTCTTTATTTCCAGGGGCTTGGTGACAGACAAGGATGAAGGATTTCTGATTATCTGTAGATACTATTTGGGGAGTCAAAGTGGTGAAAGGACTAATTTGTAGTTCATATACCCTATATACAAATTTTGGAACTGAAACTGGAACGTAATAGTGGGCTTAAAAGAATAAAAAGAACTTCTCGGAAAACAAAACGCACATTCTGAAGAGACTTTTTTTCACATGTAGCAAGTCCTTTACTTTTCAATTTTCAGAAAATTATAAAACTTTCAAGTTTCCCCATCAAAGATACATCCCAAAAACGCAAGATGAATAAGATCCTTTAAGCGTTATGCATGCAACTGAAAATGGGTTTCATTGAATACAACAACAAATATCATGAAAAGACGGCCACAAAAGGAAGCTAACGCTACCATTTACTAAAAAGAAAGAGATTAAAGCCTGAAAAAACTTTTGATATTACAGATTGTTCAGTGTTGTTGCTTGCATCATATTCTTCTCGAATTTACGTTGATCATTATGTAGTGTGCCCTCGGAGTTCCAAATGCTTTTAACGGAATCGTCAGTTTATTCACATTTGAACAATACAGTACTCGCCGTATTTTCAACAGGTTTGAAACTCCTTATTGATAGGAAAAATTGGCAGAGCACCAAAATTTTCGGTGCGTGCCTCCATTTTCCCTTTCATGCAGCTATTCACTGCCGAAAATAAAACCAGCGCGGCGTCGGGGTCTACTAATAAGAACACAGAATCTTTGGTTCGAAATTTTCTAATCCACTGGTTCTAGGGAAAAAAAGTAGAAGCCCATATACTCAAGTATTTCTCAACTGACAATCTAAAGCTCTTTAGTTCTGATAAATATCTAATTTTGTAACTCATATTGTAGAGATAATCCTGTATTTTGGATGGTTTCTATGCACTGACACAGCCAGGGAATTTTAGAAAGTTCAGAGCCCACTCCAAAAAGCAAACGATGAAGTGGTTGGAAATCTGGTCAACACAATCAATCTGTGCTCACCTTCTTGTGTATTAAAACAAAAGTAATTGGTATTTCAAGCTACTTCATGATTTGTATCTTTTAGTAAATTAATAATGATCTGTTTCAAGACATTTCAAATTTCTTTATTTTCATCTTTAAATATTTATTGTTATTTTTTTAATATTACATCTTAGATAATCTTAATAATATAAGATCTTCTTTATTTAGCCACTAATAACCATCATTGTCAGTAGATACAATGTATGAACAGTTCTGATCAGAAGTTTGGTCAAGATGGTAGATGATTCATCAAGCAGAATTTAAGAAATGCTGTGCATATGTAGAGATTATCAAGAGGGTGCATGAAATGGCTGTTTACAATGAACTTCTAGATCAAGAAAGACAGAGCATACTCTTGCAGATCAAACCTACACTGAGATTGTGTAAAAAAGAATTTTGGAGGATATGTGTAGAGTCTTCAGACAGAGTTTAAGCAGACAGGGAAATCATCTCTACACTTAGGGAAACCTTCAGTGAGGAGTCAAGAGCTATTCCTCAACCACAACTTTAGAATGAAGAACAAAATCTCTAATAATCTCAGATTTCAATTATGATTTGGACATATATATCTACTTCCAACCAGTACATCATGCAATTGTGACTTGAATGCCACAATGGATTATTTCAAAAGTTGAGGCCCATTTACTAATCTGTACTTCATATATTTTTCTCTTATTTTTATTATTATTATTTTTTTAATGCAGTCCAGATTACCACTTATAGACAAAAGCCTATAAAGTACATTAGAAGACAATGAAGAGATGGAAGGTATTTAATGATATACTGTACAAAGCATTTACACAATAGAAATTAAGGTCTAACTTCTTGAAGTACTTGAAGCACTTCACTCCTCTTGTTCATATTTGTGTTTGATGTCCTTCCACAGTTTCTGAAAAAAAAGATAAAACTGTATTAGAAGATGTGCAAACTGGCAATAGGACCAAAAGACAGACATTAAACAAAATCAGTTTTGTCATATTAATGAGGGCTATTACTTCATTCTTGTTTTTGTCTTTCTTTTTTTTTTACTATATTGTATTTACACAGCTAAATATAGGATAGCCACACCATTTTCCCATTAACATTTGAGATATCATTTAAAGAGGGCAGCTAAAGATTCAGCAGACACAGATTTACATATCCCAGCTTTGAAAAAAAAACATTTTTTTTTCAAGACTGGCTTAGAGTCTAATACTATTGAACTGTATTTAAGCTATATTCTAAGTAAAACATACCCCCCCCCCCTTCTTACGTTAAAGCAAATTTTCAAAGAATGTTTCAAAACCTTACAAGTGGAGGAGTATTGGTATGAGGTTAAAAAAATGTTTTTCAACACATGTATTTGGACTCTGATCTATGAGCAATGTAATCTAGTTTGGAGACTTTGCTATATTGGAAAGCTGTTTTTTAGGTAAATGAAACTTGTAGGAATGAATCTATAGCCAAAATGAGGATAAAGCCTATGCTCCTGACTCCATCTTTTTCCTACATAAGGCTTAAAAGATTATATCAAGACAACTTTATATTTTATCTGTTTTAATTTAATAAGAGAGCTGGACCTAATTTGCTTCCCTTAGATTGGAGGTCTTCACAAGGTGATTCCCAGGATCTGAGTAGGGTATTCTAGATGCAAGGTTTACGTTTTAAGAGTTTTAGTTACTTAGCACAAACATCTTCAAGTTTACATGAACTGAAGAAGGGTTTGGGGGGAATGAACTTGAGATAGGTAATTGGAAAGTCCCTTCAAATGATAGCAAACATTGCTGATCTTTCCTTCGATTTTTTTTTTTTTTTTTTTTTTTTTTTACAAAGATTACCAAATTTTGAGACAGTGGAGATCACTAAGCTACATTTTGCTGGTTCAAGGTTTAATTTTAAATATCTGTACAAAATAGACATAAATACAGGGTAAACGCCGGAGACACAAGGTCGAATGACAAAAACTTGGTACATTAATTGGAATAAACCTGTTTGACAACAAAAAAATAAATAAGATTTATTCCATGACTCACCAATAGACGGGCAACCACCCCACAAATCCACCGACACTGGGAAAAGATCCACTGATAATACCAATAAAAAAAACAAAAAAAAAACAACGGGCGAATAAGGGTAACCAATGACTGGCATCTCAAAGGGCAAAACACCCAACAAAACAATATTATTAAATGTACCCAGATTTTCAATATATTATTAATTCTTAAAATTATTTATAAGGATAGAATGAAGTTGCTTTTTTATATTTGGAAGAGATTTGCTGCAGTCAATAAATGGTAGATGAATACACCATGAACCCGTGATGAAGTCATATTTCGGTTTTCTCCAAAGAGAAGCCGATACTTTAGTGATCCCTGAAATAAACCTTGAACCACTTTCCCAGTCATCTAATCAAACACATGAACAACCCCTTAGGTCTCAAAGGGTGTCTGCAAGAAATGCCTTAATTAAAATCCGAAATCAAATGACATAGTTTTCCAACTTATTTAATTGCTGGTTTGTTTTGTTTTTCGAGTGAATGAATTGTTTCCTTTCCTTTGTTCAGTTGTTCGCTAGTATCCGTCGATGGCAGTTCATATTTTTTGGATTTTTTGCAAATCGCGGATATTGGCGAATAACTCGCTTTTATGGTTGTTAGGTAGTTGGTTTTAATTCTTTTAATTTTTGGCTTTTATTGATACATCGTTTCGTTTCGCGCTGAAGAAGAGAGGCGTTTGTCCTCTCGAAATATTCGCTTCGTTCTTTCAGTATCTTCATTTGGCCTATAAAAACCCCATTTTTGCTCGTTTTTCTTTCTTTATGTGAACCCGTGATTGAAAATAATGGCGAGAACAGTGATCTCTCTGTGCTTAATTTTAGGTCCTGAATGTTCCATTTATGTCGGGTTTCATAAGAATGGGCATGTTGCACAGGGAAAAAATTATTTGAACGAAAGTACGTAGGTAGTTCTGACCGGTCATATTTTACCTTAAATAAAAAAGAATTGAGGGTGAATATCTGTGAAACAGGCAAAATATTAGTTAGAAGATATAGAGTTTCAGTTTTACTCTTATTAGGATACAAAGACGGTGATGGTAAATATTTCTTTAAAATTAGAAGAGCCCAGTTTTGAAGAATTTGTATTGGTTTCACATGACATCTGAATGTTACCAAATATATCAGAGGACAATACGTAAGATGGGAATGAACCAACGCAAAATAAATTAGATGTAGGATTTCATATGGAAAAAAAAGCTGAAACCTTTGCATTATACCAACCCCCTGAGCAACTTTAACCTGTAATCTATTACAATGTTCTTTATATGACAGATTTTCATCAATAATAATACCCAGATACCGGAACGAAGTTATCCTTTGAATTTGGATATTTGTAGCATGATCAAATATTGTTGAAATTCCTAGGGAATTCTTCCCAATTCTACTATAAATGATAAATTTGGTTTTTGATGCATTTAGTGACAAACGATTAGCTTTTACCCATACAAGAAGTTGTGAAAATACAATTTGCAGCTTCTCATTGAGATCTTCTTCCAAATATCCAGTAAGTGATGATCCAGTATCATTAGCAAAAAGAACATTCAGACCAAGGTTTTCTGTCGCTGATGGAAGGTCATTTATATATATTATAAAAAGCAGTGGTCCCAGGATTGAACCTTACAAGACACCAATATTTGACAACAGACATGGATCCGAAACTGTATCGTTGATCATAGTCACTTGGGAGCGACGACTTAGGTAAGATGCGATAAAATCGGCCGCTGGTCCTCGTATCCCCCCGTGGTTTAATTTATACAACAATATTTCATGGCTTAACGAATCGAAGGCTTTCTCAAGGTCCAAAAATATACTCGCCGGGATCCATTTTTTGTCCAGACACTCGTGAATAAATTGTACCATAGTTAATATAGCATAATGCGTACTATGCTCTTTTCTAAATCCATATTGTGTTTTTGAAAAATAATCTTTTGAACAGAGAAAATTATATATTCGATTATAAAAACATCGCTCCATGACTTTAGAAAAACCCGAAAGAATAGAAATGGGTTTATAATTTGAGCACTTAGTCCGGTCACCACTTTTATATAGCGGTAACACTTTTGCTTTTTTAAAAGAATCCGGAAAAGTTCCCAATCTAAATGACAGATTTATTAAATGACACATAACTTTATTAATACTAGGTAAAAATAGCTTTAACAATATTGGTTGACGACTCATCAATCCCCGGGGAATTTCCATTATTTAAAAGCTTAACAACCTTAGCAAGCTCTTCTTGTGTTACTGGAGTTAAAAACATAGAATTCTCAGAAGGACATCCTAGGTTTGTAGGATAATTACATTGCCCATGGGACATATTATGTTGGAGCTTATTAGCTATTGACTGCCTGATTGACACGAAATGAAAATTTATGTAATTTGCCACTTCTAGTTCCCTTTCAATTGTATTACCATGGGCATCCCGTATTTTTGATGGTGAAGAAGACGTCTGCAATCGATTTAAACATGAGTTGATTAGTTCCCAAGTTTTCTTTTGAGACTTACTTACTTCATTAAAAGAATCGAAATAAAATTTCATTTTAGCAATGCATATTATTTTTGAAAGTAGGTTTTTATAATTTTTGAAGGTTCTTCTATTTTTGTCACTTTTGAAAGATATTAAAGTTTTATAGAGATTGTTTTTATGTTTTATTGACGTCAAAAGGGCTGGCGATATCCATGGTTGGATGGGTTGATTATATTTCTGTTTTCTTTTTTTTACTCTTGGGCATGACTCATCAAGTGCAGCAAGAAATCCCTCTAAAAAATAATCCGTTGCAGAGTTTATTTCATCAGCATCAAATACAGGAGACCAATCAGTTAAATTCAGTTTATCCTTTAAACATACTAGATTTTTTTTTATTAATAATCCGGGATGCTGTTTCTGGTGATTTTATTTTATGAATCTGGTATCTAACATCAGAAATTAAAAAAAAATGATCAGAGAAATCCGTCAGAACAACCTGTGAAGACGTGGCTGGTGTTAAAAATATGTTGTCAATGAGAGTTGCACTAGTTGATGCAACTCGCATTGGAATTGTACACGAAGGAATTAGGGAATTCGATGACATTAATGTAATAAATTATGCTGCATGGGTATTTTCTTTAAATTCCAGTAGATTTATATTAAAATCCCCCCATAACCACAACATCCTTATCATCCAAAGATGCTAGTAAAGACTCCAGAGATTGCAAAAAAAAGCAGTATTGGGGCCAACAGGGGCTTATACACAACACAAACTTGAATTTTTTTTAGTCCCAAGCCGACATTCAACTGCCAGTATTTCACATACTTTTTCAACATTATATTTTTCCAGTTCTGGCAGTCGCTCAAACTGCGCTCCATCATTCAAAATAACCCAAGGCCACCTTTTTCATGGACTAGTCGATTCTTATCAACGAATTTATATCCCGGGATTTTCACATTATAATGTGTCTTATCATTAATAAATGTTTCACAAATCCCCAAAATGTCAATTTGATTTACTGGCAATAAATTTGTTAGTTCATCAATAGAACTCATGAGTCCTTGTATATTCACAAACCCCATTTGCAATGAATTTATCTTCAAGTCTGTTTATTTCATCAGGAGAAACGTACGATGACAGTTTTATTTTAGAAAAAGTGTTGTTTTCTCTTTGACCGAATACATGAACAGTTTCAGAAAGTAAAGATAGGTAAGGGGGTCTCCCCTCCAAAGCCACCAGTCTATTGGTCCCCCCGCACCCGCAAACTTTAAAGTCAACTAAGTAATATTCGAAAGATCCCACCCCACGCCAGTAAGCCCGCGTGATAAGGAGCCTGTACCACTGCCAAGTCATGAAAACCTACTATGCTTATCATCCTTTGAGAAGACCCAAGTTGAGAATGTATAAGTAGAACAGAAATAACTGGGGTAGAAATAATCAAAATAAACTTGAACCAAGCTAGCCTAAATAACACATCAAAATAAAAAATCAACATATCTCAAACACAAAAACAAAACAATTATCAATCTAGAGCGGGATTGATCTAACATCATACACTAGTTGCCTTTAATATTTCTTATGCTTTTGCCCACTGCAACTCAGAATCCGATTTATACTCTAGCCAGAGTTTAGCCCCTTTTTGTTTCACTCATGTGAGTTGTGCGGATCCATTCTCATGCATTTCCTTACCCTTAGACAGTAACTCGTTTCTAATAGAGTTTAATTTGGGTGGCAAGTCTGTGCAAATCCGGACCCCAGTTCCTTTCAGCTTTGACATTGAACTGAACATTGATAGAATATCTTTTTCTGTCAACACTGTTACAAAAACTGGAGGGGTGATCAGCTTACGGCTAGACACATTTGACTTCTGAGGCACTCGGTAGCACTGTAATATTTGGATTTTATCATTGATTTCCATTTTTGATGTCAGTAACGTAGACACATTTGTGAGAACTGACTGTTGGTTTTTCTCTTTTGGTAATCCAAAGATGATTAAGTTGAGTTTTTGGTCTTTTACTATTTCCAGCAGTTTCATATCGATTGTATCAAACTTTGACTTTTGCTCCTCAAGCTGGCTTTCTAGACTAGCAATCTTTGCATCACAAGACTTTGATTCATTTTTCAAAGTCTGAACCTCATCCAAAATCGAGGACAGTGTAACAGCAAACTCTTTTTGTTGGTTAATTATGAGATCCAGTTTTTTTCCCAGTGCCTTCATTCCATCATCAAATGTTTTCTGGCTGACTGACGACATATTTCTTTAGCTATAAAATCCGCTCTCAGGTGAGATTTATGTTTTCATTTAGAATTTCATCAAATACAGACTTACTGGCAAGTATCCAAGCAGTATCCAAATGACAGAGTCTAAGACCGGTATAATTAGTCAATTAAGTTCACTCGTTG
Source organism: Artemia sp. Qi Xiang Cuo (assembly GCF_049724085.1). Classification (NCBI taxonomy): domain Eukaryota; kingdom Metazoa; phylum Arthropoda; class Branchiopoda; order Anostraca; family Artemiidae; genus Artemia; species Artemia sp. Qi Xiang Cuo. Next base: position 43,771,016 of record NC_142810.1, read on the forward strand.
AATGATAGATTGCTATGTCTCTAATTAAAAGATTCTGACGTCACAGCTATAACAATTCACTAATACACAGTAGTGGTCAAACTTGTTAGTTATGCAAGCTAAGCTGTTGAGATTATAAGCATGTGTTTTATCTGACTGAATTGAAACTTATTTAGCTGTTAGCTCTATGAACTCTAATTCAACATTGATAAAGACCCTAGAATTTTACCAGGATCAGTAAGCAAGTAGCTTGAAAACTAAGAAGTTCGGCAAACCATTACTCTCCAGATAATCTTTCTTTAATCTGCTAAAAATAAGCAGTTGGGGCTAGGGTAAACAATTACTTTCTAGACTTTTTTTTAATATTTAACTATTTATCAAAACAGAATTCTGGTAAACCAATGATGGAAAAAGAAGACAAGCAAATAATGATTTAAGCTAGGCCTAGGCCAACAAAACTTTCAGAGATTTTCAGAATTTGGTATTTGAGTAGATTCCAGGAAGTTTCATCTGCCTGGCTCAAGTATTTTCTTTGAAATAATAAAGAGTGTCTGAAAAAGAATTACTTATCCTAGAGGAATCAAATGGTAAACTTCAATATGATGGACCCCTTCCTTGTCTTTGAAATTAGTCGGGCTAAATGAATAAAAGTTGCAGGAATAAATCCAAAACCTAAGTTATGCAGTTCTAGTCTTTAAAATATATTGGCCAAATTTGATGTTATAAGAGTTAAACTCTCATAAACAGATGTAGAGCTCAAACAAGGAAAGCATTCTGAGCCTTATACCTTCCCCAAGTCTTGACTTTTTATTCATAAATACAGAATGCATTAAACTTTACAAAGTTTAAAGCATGTGGCACTAAACATTACAACATTAAAGGCAAGAATTAAAGAGAAGCACTGAAACATGTTTTACAACACTCATCACAAGAACAAATAATGTAACAGAAGTTTTTTTTTCACAGGCAGTGCATTAGTGCTGCCTAAGTAAAGAACAATGTTGGCAAAATGTATTATTTCTTTTTTGGTCTTAGACCAGGGCACTTCATATCAAAGGAGTTGTTGTAGAAACTTCAGATGGGGCTCATTGGATTGAAATTTGGAAGTTATAGTACCCCTTTTAAGAGTCAAAAGTGATTTCAAAGCAACCAGTCATCCTCCCCTCCCCCTTTGCTCATCATTTCCCCAAAGACATCCAATCAAAATTTGGTGATAGCAATTTTGTTCAATGTAGTTGAAGGGTTCAGAAATTATGTCTTTGAGGAAGAAACCCCTGCCCCCACAGCTCTCAGGGCAAGGGTTGTAAGTTATGGCCAGGAGGCATATTAGGTTTTAATAGAAAGGGTGGCTGTATGTACTTTGGAGGGGACTCATTGGATTGGTAATCAGAATTTCTAGTGCTCTTTTTAAGAGTGAAAGTGATCAGGGGCAGCTACCCCCATCCCACATGTCATGTTTTCTCAAAATACATTCAATAGAAATTTTGAGACAGTCTATTTATTCAAAATAGTCCCAAGATCATATAACAAGGCTTTTGGGGTTGATACAAATCACTGGACCCTAAGGGCCAGGGTTGTAAGTTATGCCCCTGGGGCATTTAAGGTTCTTATGGAAGGAATGGTTGTATAAACTTAAAGAGGTGGCTCATTTGGTTGAAGTTAGAAGTTCTAGTTCTCTTTTAAGAGTCAAAATTGATGGAGGTCAACTAGCCTCCCCCCAAGTACTCCTCTTTTCACCTAATGTCTTTTTAGTCTAAAGACCATATGGCAGGGCTTTTGGGGTTGATAAAACCAATGGAGCCTGGGAGCAAGGGTTGTAAGTTATGCTGTAGAGCATTTAAGGTTTTTATGAAAGGGATGGTTGTTTAACTTTAGAAGAGCCACATTTGGTTGAAAATTGGAAGTTCTATTCCTTTTTAAGAGTCAAAAGTGACAGAGGGTATTTAGACTGCCCCTTAAAACCCCTCTTTTCACCAAACATATCAGATTGAAATTATGAGACAGCAATTTTGTTCAAAATAGTACAAAGAATATATAATAATGCTTGTAGGTTTGACAAAACCCCAACGCCCTGGGGATAGGTTGTAACTTATGCCATGAGGGAATATCAGGTTTCTATGGAATGGACAGTCATATAAACTTCAGATGGGTATTTGATTTGAAATTAGAAGTTATTGTGCCCTTCCTTTTTAACAGTCAAAGTGATTTGAGAACAACCAGTTCCTCCACCTTCACTCTCATCATTTCCTTAACATCTCCAATTAAAATTTGGAGATAGCAATTTTGTTCATTGTTGTTGAAGGGTCCAGAAATTATGAAAAAAACAGAAACAAATCTTTTAAATGTTTTCAGTTTTACAACTTTAATAAATCAAATTATTAACATTTTAAGGAATAAATATCAGCATATGTAAACTAAACTGACAATGCATTTTCATTTTTCTTTTTTTTCAGTAAAGTGCAAATCATGTTCTGATCTTGGGAAGGCATAGGGGTTTTGACCCCTACTCATGTTAATTTTTGCTTGTTTTGAGTTTGAATTGACTATTAATTATAATTTTTATTTGTTTTGAGTTTCATTTATTTATTGATAGTGATTGGTGGCAGTTTTACGCTTGGAAGATTATTTGACTTTATTTTTGCTCATTCTTGGCTTAATGGAGCTCTTTACTTTTCTTTGAAAACTTGTTTTGTGGAAAAAGTTGTTTAAGATTAATTATATTTGGAAAGAGCATAAAAAAAGGCATCAAGTGGTAAATTTACCTTATATGTAGGTAAGTAATATAAACTACCCCAAATTTACCAGAGTAGTATCAATCTAATTAGATACTCATGCTATGCCTGAAATTGTTATGCTAAGGCCATTGTTAAGAAAATAATTCTTACTTCAAAATATAAAGAATAATCCTAGGTAACACATTTTGCAAGGGGAGAACCTTTGTCTTCACTTCTTTCACTGTTGTTAATTTTTTTTAACAAAATTCTGAAAAATAAACTTAGATTTGACTGCATTTGTCAGTTTTCAAATAATCTTTATATGTAATTAAACACTATCAGTGCCATAATTATTTCTCACAAAAACATATCAATAGGAAAATAGTGACAAATTAGGTCAAGTTAGGTTAGATTCCATGGACATAATTTACTATGGGTCAGGGTGGCAGCTGCCCCAGCTAAACATCCATTTGCCCCCCCCCCCCTCAGTTGAAGTTTAGTATCTGCAAAAAATCTAGTCAAAACTAAGATAAGCCTGCATAAGTCAAGTATCCAGAGAAACAGGTCAGTTTTATTTAGTACATCTTTGCCTTTATGGTAATAAATTACTCATTGTTCAGTTTTCACTGTCATTTTCACTTGATTTGGGAAAGTTGGCTCCAACTTTGCCAAAAACATATCAATAGGAAAATAGTGACAAATTAGGTTAAGTTAGGTTAGATTCCATGGAAATAATTTACTATGGGTCAGGGTGGCAACTGCCCCAGCTCAACATGCATTTGCCCCCCCCCCCCTCAGTTGAAGTTTAGTATCTGCAAAAAAATCTTGTCAAAATTAAGATAAGCTTGCATAATTCAAGTATCCAGAGAAACTGGTCAGTTTTATTTAGTACATCTTTGCCTTTATGGTAATATATGACTCATTTTTCAGTTTTCACTGTCATTTTCACTTGATTTGGGAAAATTGGCTCCAACTTTGCCAAAAACATATCAATAGGAAAATAGTGACAATTTTGGTTAAGTTAGGTTAGATTCCATGGAAATAATTTACTATGGGTCAGGGTGGCAACTGCCCCAGCTAAACATGCATTTGCCCCCCCCCTCAGTTGAAGTTTAGTATCTGCAAAAAAATCTTGTCAAAACTAAGATAAGCCTGCATAATTCAAGTATCCAGAGAAACAGGTCAGTTTTATTTAGTACATCTTTGCCTTTATGGTAATAAATTACTCATTGTTCAGTTTTCACTGTCATTTTCACTTGATTTGGGAAAGTTGGCTCCAACTTTGCCCCCCCCCAAGGATTTGGACAAAATTACACCACTGTTAGATTAAATGGCTACTGTGTGTTTATTTATAAACAATTTAAAAGACTTGAAGAATAGACACAAATGTTTAGAAATGTGACAGAAAAGCTGGAAATACAAGGAAAGAAGTGAAGATTAAGGTTCTCCCCCAGGAAAATATGTTAACTAGGGTAATTCTGCATATTATGAAGTAAAAACTGTTTTCTTAACATGTTTCATTATGTACTGCAGGAATCCTAGGATTGTACTGAATTAATTATCTTGCAAGGCCTAATTGAATAATAGCAACATACCACTTGATGCCTTTTTTAATGCTCTTTCTAAATATAATAATCATTTTAATTGGAAATGAATTTTACCCCCACCCCTATAGATACCAATTCCGGGTATATATTTGAACATTTGGGGGGGGGGGTAAATTTTTTTTCTGATGTAAATGAGAGGTAACTTTAAACTACACCCCCCCCCCCTTAATGTACAAATATATACCCTGAATTGGTCTATATAGGGGTGAGGGTAAAATTCATTTCCAAAAAAAATTATTAATTCAAACCTCAATTAGTTATTAACAATTCAAACCTCATTAGTTAGGCCTAGGCAATTCAAATATAAACCATTTTCCATCTGTTTCAAGTTTTTCAAATGCTGTCAACAAAAACAGCACTGAATTTTGCAATTTGAAACTTTGCCATTGACAATTCAGGGGATATACTTGCACATTTGGGGGGAGTATACCCAATGGATAATATCCAAAAATTTCTATTCTATAGAATGTAAGAATAATATCCAACCATACTTAGTTATTGCCAATTTTATCCAACTAGTTAGCTATCTGAAAAATCCTTTTAAGCAAATAGGAAATTATCCAACTAGGAAAATAATTAAAATTTGAGAGAAAAATAATTTAATCTTGCTAGCCAAATGCCAAAAAGTATAAGAGCCTTCTTAGTATCTCTAGCTAGTTAGATAACATTTTAACTTAATGTTTCTGATATATTGGCTATCTTACTAGACAGAAAAGTCAATTTTTTATGCAAACTAGTGGTAATATCCCTGCAAACTAGTAAATTTTTTCTCTTAGACATAGCCTAAACATCTAACTTGGTGGATAACACTTTGTCCTAGCCCTTATGATATTAATCAAACTAGGTAGGTAAGTAACTTCCTGCTTAGTTAAATATATATCAAAAGATTTAAGACTTGGCATTATCCACCTAGTAAGATATTCTTGCTGTGCCTAAGAGAAACAATTTATCTGGCTAGTTGGATATTATCCCAAAACTGTATGGCCTAAAGGAATTTACTTATCCTCCTAGTTGGATATATATCAGGAGTTTTAAGACTTGGTATTATCCACCTAGTTAGATGTTCATGCTGTGCCTAAGAGAAATTAATTATCTGGCTAGTTGGATATTAACCCCAAACTACACAGAGAATTTTCTTGTCTGCTTAGTTGGATCTACATCAGAAACACTAAGCTACATTATTATCCAACTAGGTAGATATTCTCTCTGCCTAAGAGAAACAATTTATCTGGCTAGTTGGATATTAGCCCTAAACTGCTTAGAAAATCTTCTTATCTGCCTAGTTGGATATATATCAGCAACACTAAGCTACATTATTATCCACCTAGTTAGATATTCTTGCTGTGCCTAAGAGAAACAATTTATCTGGCTAGTTGGATATTATTCCAAAACTGTATAATGGAATTTAGTTATCCTCCTAGTTGGATATGTATCAGGAGTGTTAAGACCTGGTATTATCCACCTAATTAGATGTTCATGCTATGCCTAACAGAAATGAATTATCTGGCTAGTTGGATACTAACCCGAAACTGCTTAGAGAATTAGTTGCCTGGTTGGATCTATATTAGAAACACTAAGCAACATTATTCTCCAACTAGGTAGATATTATCTCTGCCTAAGAGAAACAATTTATCTGGCTAGTTGGATATTAACCCCAAACTGCTTAGAAAATATTCTTATCTGCCTAGTTGGATATATATCAGAAACACTAAGCTACATTATTATCCACCTAGTAAGATATTCTTGCTGTGCCTAAGAGAAAAAATTTATCTGGCTAGTTGGATATTATCCCAAAATTGTATAATGGAATTTACTTATCCTCCTAGTTGGATATATATCAGGAGTGTTAAGACTTGGTATTATCCACCTAGTTAGATGTTCATGCTATGCCTAAGTGAAATAATTATCTGGCTAGTTGGATACTAACCCCAAACTGCTTAGAGAATCTTCTTATCTGCCTAGTTGGATATATATCAGAAACACTAAGCTACATTATTATCCAACTAGTTAGATATTCTTGCTGTGCCTAAGAGAAACAATTTATCTGGCTAGTTGGATATTATCCCAAAATTGTATAATGGAATTTACTTATCCTCCTAGTTGGATATATATCAGGAGTGTTAAGACTTGGTATTATCCACCTAGTTAGATATTTATGCTAAGCCTAGAGAAATGAATTATCTGGCTAGTTGGATATTAACCCCAAACTGCTTAGAGAATCTTCTTATCTGCCTAGTTGGATATATATCCCAAAGACTATGCTATGTTATTATCCAACTAGGTAGATATTCTGTATATTGGATAGACAGTCAGATATTCAGCTAGGTAGGTAAAGGTGTAAGAGTCTTAAAAATGTTAATATCTGTTTAGCATGATATTTTATCTTGATACTAAGTGTAGTTGGATATTATTTTTACATTCTATAGAATGTAATTTTTTTTAAGAATATCCATTGGGCAACTTCCTCACATTTGGGTGGGATGGGGGGTTAAAGTTCAGGGTAAATTTGCAATGGGCCATACAATTTAGCTAGGATGAAAGTGAAAACATCATTTGATGCATTTTATGCTCTTTTATAATTCATATAAAATAGCTATGGAGCCCCTTTAAGGGCTCAAGATGTAAATAGCACCAGAAACAATTATTGAATTATGAAAGGACATAAAAAAGGCATCAAATGATGTTTTCACTGGTAATTTTTTTGCAGTATATAATATTGGGTAAAATTCTGCTTTAGTTACTTTTGGCTATCTTGGAAAGGGGTTGGCTTAGGAAAATGAAACTTTCAGGGATGGATGTACATGCTAAGGTTTGTCCCGGGAAGGTACTTTGAAGTACCTACCTCCACTCATCCCCCCCCCTCTATATAATGGTAAATTACTGCACATTACTAGTTGTTTTTAACTCATATATCATCCTATATTACTATCATAAATATAAATCACTGCTTACCTTACACAACTTCTGCTTTTAACCTTGTTCATTAAAATATATTCCAAAATCCTGTTTAAATCCTAAGCCATTTAATTTTCAACCCATGCTGACTTTCTTTATGGTATATGAAACCAGCTTTGTTGTGATGTCACACTTGCCTTATCAGAAATCCTTACCCTTAAGGGTAGCAGGCACATGCCAAACAACTCTGTTGATAAGACCATTTAAACTGTATTAATTAAGGAAAGGATTTGACAACAGAGACCAGTAAAAATAACCTAATCCTTTTTAGAGGACAAATTATGTCATGGGAAGATGTTTTTGAAATTCCCCTTCCACCCAAACTTAAAATTTTCTAAAATTCTACTTTAGAAGCTTTTAAAATATTTCTAAAGTACTAAAAGATAAGAGTGCTAAAAACATCAGAATTGACTTCAGAGGACACATTATATCACGGGAAAAGGTTTTTGAAATCACCCTTCCCCAAACTCAAAATTTTCTAAAATTCTACTTTAGAAGCTTTTAAAATATTTCTAAAGTACTAAAGGATACAGTGCTAAAAACAACAGAATTGAATTCAGAGGACACGTTATATCACGGGACGATGTTTTTTAAATCCCCCGGCTCCCCAAACTCAAAATTTTGCAAAATTCTACTTTAGAAGATTTTAAAATATTTTTATTATTTATAAAGATCTACGACATAGAGCGCTACAGACATCAGAATATACTTTAGAGGAGAATTTATGTCATGGGAAGATGTTTTTGAAATCCCCCTTCCCCCCAAACTCAAAATTTTCAAAAATTCTAGTTTAGAAGCTTTTTAAATATTTCTAAAGCACTAATAGATAGAGTGCTAAAAACATCAAAATCGACTTCAGAGGACACGTTATATCACGGGAAGAGGTTTTTGAAATCACCCGTCCCCCCAAACTAAAAATTTTCTAAAATTCTACTTTAGAAGCTTTTAAAATATTTCTAAAGTATTAAAAGATACAGTGCTAAAAACATCAGAATCGACTTCAGAGGACACGTTATATCACGGGAAGAGGGTTTTAAAATCCCCCTTCTCCCCAAACTCAAAATTTTCTAAAATTCAACTTTAGTAGCTTTTTAAATATTTCTAAAGAACTAAGACATAGAGTGCTATAAACATCAGAATCAACTTCAGAGGACACGTTATATCACGGGAAGAGGTTTTCAAAATCCCCCTACCCCCAAACTCAAAGTTTTCCAAAATTTTACTTTCGAAGCTTTTTTACATATTTCTAAAGCGCTAAAAGAAACAGTGCTAAAAACATCAGAATCAACTTCAGAGGATATGTTATATCACGGGACGAGGCTTTTAAAATCCCCTTCCCCCAAACTCAAAATTTTCTAAAATTCTACTTTAGGATCTTCTTAAATATTTCTAAAGCTCTAACAAAGAGAGGGCTAAAAACCTCAGACTCCACTTCAGATGACACGTTACATCCCGGATAGATTTTTTTGACGTACCCCCGCCCCCCACACGCAACAATTTGCGAGGTTATACTGGGGTAGCTGTTAATTTGGTTTAAATATTTCTCTAGCGAGACTTCATCGAGCGCGACAGACCTCAGAATCTACTTGAGAGGACAAGTTATTTCAAGTGAAGATGTTTTTGAAATACGCCGTCCCCCCAAACTCAAAATTTTCAAAAATTCTATTTTAGAAGCTTTTAAAATATTTCTAAAGCACTAATAGATAGAGTGCTAAAAACATCAGAATCGATTTCAGAGGACACGTTATATCACAGGAAGAGGTTTTTAAAATCACCCTTCCCCCCAATCACAAAATTTACTAAAATTATACTTAAGAAGATTTTAAAATATTTCTAAAGAAATAAAAGATACAGTGCTAAAAACATCAGAATCGACTTCAGAGGACACGTTATATCACTGGAAGAGGTTTTTAAAATCCCCCTTCTCCCCAAACTCAAAATTTTATAAAATTCTACTTTAGGAGATTTTTAAATATTTCTAAAGCACTAATAGATAGAGTGCTAAAAACATCAGAATCGACGAGTATATTTACATCTGTTAAGAAGTGACTATTTCAAATGCAGGAAAAACGCATACTGAGTTGACCTATCTTTCCAATATATTTATACCCTAATTCACTGTTATCTTTGTTCGACTATTCCTGCCGTTTAACAATGAAACAATTAATTAATGCTTCAACAGATATTACGAGTTACAGCTTCAGTCTGTAAATGACAATTATTGAGATATGTCTTGCAATTTTTGTGAAATAAATTTCTGTGGTGGTATCGTTCAATTTCGTACTGTTGAGGCAGTCTTAGAGTTGTATTATAACCATGGCATGTTATTGAGAAGCAGGAATTGCGATATTTGTTGGCAGATTTGCGTAAAATATAGAAATTCGTTCCGTTGCCAGAAGTCTAGGCTTATACCTATCCGAGGTGGCCGTGAATATTCTCAGGTAAAGTGTATTTTTTCAAAATCGATCTAAGACAAAACATGGATGGCTCGTTCACACCTTTCTGAGCTAGAAAATTTCCGTTTTTTGATGATTTGGCTTCAAATACCGCCTCCAAGGAAAGATTTCATGATCAACAATGTTACTTGTTGTAAACAAACCTTTGTGGATTGGAGCCAGTTCTGAAGAGCGGTTTGTATGTACATATGTCATTCAAACTTCGCTCCTGTTGGAGGAGAAGGAGTCAGTGTTGAGATAGATAAAGCCCAATTTGGGAAGCGTAAAAATAATAGTGGTCGGATTGTCAAGGGTAAAAGGGTATTTGGTGGACTAGAGTAAGGAACTAGTCATTCATTCATGGTTTCTGTGCTGGATAGAAGTAGTGCCACGTTGTTGGGAATTATCAAAAACCGAATCCTGCCAGGGACAACAATTATCAGCGACTGTTGGAGGGCCTACGATTGCCTGGGTAGCCAGGGCTATCAGCATTTACGCGTCAACCACAGCATAAATTTTGTTGACCCTGCAACAGGTGCTCACACACAAAACATCGAAAGACACTGGCGTGACGTTCGAGACAATATACCCAGATATGGCAGAAGAGAAGAACATATGGAAGGATATCTGGCAGAGCACTATTTCAAAAAAAAATATTCAATCTCCTTAAGAATGCACCATTTCTTGAAATATATATTGGAGCTTTATAACCCCAACAAATTTGTTTTTTATGGGTATTATTTACTAATTAATGTTTAAAACGTTGAAACAGAAAATTTGGCAATTTACTGTATCTAACCCCATTTGTTCTTAAAGCAATTCAAATGTTTTTGTCCAAATAGTTTAGTGTAGCAATCTTCATTCTTGAAGCTACGAGACGTTATTAGAGTGTAAATGGGGAGGGGGAAAGAGGGGGCAGAAGTAAATATTTGACTATAGATTATTCGGTACTTGTGCATTATAAATAACCCACCACTATACACAAAAGAAGTTAAGTTTGGTTACTGGTAATGAAATAAAATAAAATAGGATGAAAATATAATAGTTTAGAAACAAATTTGGGCTATATATTTGCACATTAGGGGGTGGGGGGGGGGGTAAAAAATATCAGAAATTAAAGACTTAAAAAAAACCCGGTACCTTTTTACCACCCAAAAACCAAAAAAAAACAGGTTAAATATTTTAAACGCAATAATAAAAAAAGCTTTTCAATCCATTTGTCTAACAAATACCCGTTTGTCTGGTTTCCTTGTACAGTCTATAGCAGTGGGTTATTTATAATGCACAAGTACCGAATAATCTATATTTGTTTTGAGTATTTTTTTTTGGAAACCCCTTAACATTTTGAGTTGGGTAACCACATAAAACATATTCAAATAGCTTAATCCTCTAATGTTGAAAAATTTTGCTTTTCTTTTTTACATCCGAGATTTAAAATATGTAAAAAATGTTGGAACTTAAATAAAAATTTTCTTTCGAGGGTGCAAAGGTTAGTTGAAAGGAGATTTTATCGGGGGTGTGGGGGCGGGGGGGGGGCGGGGGTCAGCAACCTGGTCGCGGTGCCCCTGCTTATACTAATGTAAACTGACCATTTTGTTGCAACGTGTTGCACCGGAATAATACTCTAAAATCTGGTTGATAAATTGCATGTCTAACAAATTTGTCTGAGTTTTGTAAAAGGGGGAAACAACCCCTAAAAGTAAAAGATTTTAATAAAACTCATACCATCAAATTTGTGGTTCTTGGCGAATACCGGCCGGAAATTCCCCCCGTAAAATACCTCCCCGCAGAAAATATCCCCCCCCACGCGAAATACCCGCCCCGAAACTCCCCCCTCCCCCCAAACCACTACTCCCCTTGAAAATAAGTCATGTAAAAGTATAAACCAGATTTAAGAGGATTAATGGGGACTGGGATGTAGGGTAAGGGGGATTTATAAAACTTTGAATGAACTTTAAAATTTTTGAGTTATATCAACGGAACCATGCGAAATAGATCTTATGTTTAAATGAAGTACAAAAAAAATTATTTTCAGCTTCAAAACTTTGCTCAATCCCAACTTATAAGGTTTTAAATGTATGCAAATATATTTCCTAAATTTTGGAAATAAAACATTGATATGTCTTAAAATTCTGCTCAAATAACTGAAATTGCATTTTCTGAACTAAAGCCAGAGAAAAAGAAACTTATAACTGAAAATTAAGGTAAAATGTTGTTTTGCCAAAATTTCAATGGGTATTTCAAAAACATCTTCCCATGACATAAAAAACATCTTCCGGTAACATAAATTGTCCTCTAAAGTTGATTCTGATGTTTGTAGCGCTCTATGTCTTAGCGCTTTAAAAATATTTAAAAAGCTTCTAAAGTAAAATTTTGTAAAATTTTTAGTTTGGGGGGAAGGGGGATTTCAAAAATATCTTCCCATAACATAATTTTTCCTCTCAAGTTGATTCTGATGTTTGTAGCGCTCGATGTCTTAGCACTTTATAAATTTTTAAAAAAGATTCTAAAGTAAAAATTTGTAAAATTTTGAGTTTGGGGGGAAGGGGGATTTTAAAAACATCTTCCCGTGATATAACGTGTCCTCTGAAGTCGATTCTGATGTTTTTAGCGCTCTATGTCTTAGTACTTTAGAAATATTTAAAAAGATCCTAAAGTAGAATTTTAGAAAATTTTGAGTTTGGGGGGAAGGGGGATTTCAAAAACATCTTCCCATAACATAATTTATCCTCTACAGTTGATTCTGATGTTTGTAGCACTCTATGTCTTAGTGCTTTAGAAATATTTAAAAAAATCTTCAAAAGTAAAATTTTGAGTTTGGGGGAAGGGGGATTTCAAAACATCTTCCCATAACATAATTTGTCCTCTGAAGTCGATTCTGATATTTGTATCGCTCTATCTATTAGTGCTTTATAAATATATAAAAAGCTTCTAAAGTAGAATTTTGAGTTTGGGGGGAAGGGGGATTTCAAAAACATCTTCCCATAACATAATTTGTCCTCTCAAGATGATTCTGATGTTTGTAGCGCTCTAGGTCTTAGCGCTTTAGAAATATTTAAAAAGCTTCTAAAGTAGAATTTTAGAAAATTTTGAGTTTGAGGGGGAGGGGGATTTTCAGAACATAGTCCCTCGATATCCAACGTGCTCTTAAGTCGATTCTGATGTTTGGAGTTCTCTATCTATTAGTGTTTTAAAAATATTTAGAAATATTCTAAAGTAGAATTTTGGATAATTTTGAGGTTTGGTGGGCGGGGGATTTTAAAATCCTCTTCCTGTGATATAACGTGTCCTCTGAAGTCGATTTTGAGGTTTTTAGCAATCTATGTTTTAGCGCTTTAGAAATATTTAAAAAGTTCCTAAAGTAGAATTTTTGAAAATTTTGAGTTTTGGGGGAAGGGGTATTTTAAAAGCTGTTCCCGTGATATAACGTGTCCTCTGAAGTCGATTCTGTTGTTTTTAGCACTGTATCTTTTATCGCTTTAGAAATATTTAAAAAATCTTAGAAAGTAAAATTTTGTAAAATTTTGAGTTTGGGGGAAGGGGGAATTTAAAAACCTCTTCCCGCGATATAACGTGCACTCTGAAGTCGATTCTGATGTTTTTATCACTCTATGTCTTAGTGCTTTAGAAATATTTAAACATCTACTAAAGTAGAATATTTGAAAATATTGAGTTTCTGGAGAAGGGGGATTTTAAAAACCTCTTCCCGTGATATAACGCGACCTCTGAAGTCGATTCTGATGTTTTTAGCACTGTATCTTTTAATACTTTAGAAATATTTTAAAAGCTTCTAAAGTAGAATTTTAGAAAATTTTGAGTTTGGGGTGTAGGGTGATTTCAAAAACCTCTTCCCGTGATATAACGTGTCCTCTGAAGTCGATTCTGATGTTTTTAGAACTGTATCTTTTATCGATTTATAAATATGTAAAAAATCTTCGAAAGTAAAATTTTGAGTTGGGGGGAAGGGGGATTTTAAAAACCTCTTCCCGTGATATAACGTGTCCTCTGAAGTCGATTCTGATGTTTTTAGCACTCTATGTATTAGTACTTTAGAAATATTTAAAAAGCTCCTAAAGTAGAATTTTAGAAAATTTTGAGTTTGGGGAGAAGGGGGATTTTAAAAACCTCTTCCTGTGATATAACGTGTCCTCTGAAGTCGATTCTGATGTTTTTAGCACTGTATCTTTTAGTACTTTAGAAATATTTTAAAAGCTTCTAAAGTAGAATTTTAGAAAATTTTGAGTTTGGGGGGAAGGGTGATTTCAAAAACCTCTTCCCGTGATATAACGTGTCCTCTGAAGTCGATTATGATGTTTTTAGCACTCTATCTATTAGTTCTTTAGAAATATTTAAAAAGCTACTAAACTAGAATTTTTGAAAATTTTGAGTTTGGGGGGACGGGGGATTTCAAAAACATCTTCACATGACATAAATTGTCCTCTAAAGTTGATTCTGATGTCTGTAGCGCTGTCTGTCGTAGCACTTTATAAATATTTAAATTATATTAAAAGCTTCTAAAGTACAATTTTTGAAAAATGTGAGTGTGGGGGGCGGGAGGATTTAAAAATAAACTTCCCGTGATATAACGTGTCCTCTGAAGTCAATTCTGTTGTTTTTAGAACTCTATGTATTAGTGCTGTAGAAATATTTAAAAACCTACTAAAGTAGAATTTTAGAAAATTTTGAGTTTGGGGGGAAGGGGATTTTAAAAGCCTCTTCCCGTGATATAACGTGTCCTCTGAAGTAGATTCTGATGTTTTAGCACTGTTTCTGTTAGCGCTTTAGACATATTTAAAAAAGCTTCTAAAGTAAAATTTTGGAAAATTTTGAGTTTGGTGGAAGGGGGATTTTAAAAACCTCTTCCTGTGATATAACGTGTCCTCTGAAGCCGATTCTGATGTTTTTAGCACTCTATCTAATAGTGCTTTAGAAATATTTAAAAAGCTACTAAATGAGAATTTAAGAATCTTTTTAGTTTGGGGGAAGGGGGATTTGAAAAACCTCGTCCTGTGATATAACGTGTCCTCTGAAGTTAAGTCTGATGTTTTTAGCACTGTATCTTTTAGTACTTTAGAAATATTTAAAAAGCTTCTAAAGTAGAATTTTAGAAAATTTTGAGTTTGGGGGGAAGGGGGATTTCAAAAACCTCTTCCCATGATATAACGTGTCCTCTGAAGTCGATTCTGATGTTTTTAGCACTCTATGTATTAGTGCTTTAGAAATATTTAAAAAGCTTCTAAAATATAATTTTGGAAAATTTTTGAGTTTGGGGGGATGGGGGATTTCAAAAACATATTCCCATGACATAACTTGTCCTCTAAAGTTGATTCTGATGTCTGTAGTCCTCTATGTCGTAGCGCTTTAGAAATATTTAAAATATTTTAAAAGATTCTAAAGTAGAATTTTGAAAAATTTTGAGTTTGGGGGGAGGGGGATTGCAAAAACATCGTCCCGTGAGATCACGTGTCCTCTGAAGTCAAGTCTGTTGTTTTTAGCACGGTATCTTTAAGTACTTTATAAATATTTAAAAAGATTCTAAAGTAGAATTTGAGAAAAGTTTGAGTTTGGGTGGCGGGTGAGTTAAAAAACCTTTTAACAGGATATAAGGTGTCCTCTGAAGTCAATTCTGATGTTTTTAGCACTCTATCTTTTAGTACATTAGAAATATTTTAAAAGCTTATAAAGTAGAATTTTAGAAAATTTTAAGTTTGGGTGGAAGGGGAATTTCAAAAACATCTTTCCATGACATAATTTGTCCTCTAGAAAAGATTAGGTTATTTTTACTGGTCTCTCTTGTCAAATCCTTTCCTTAATTAATACAGTTTAAATGGTCTTATCAACAGAGTTGTTTGGCATGTGCCTGCTACCCTTAAGGGTAAGGATTTCTGATAAGGCAAGTGTGACATCACAACAAAGCTGGTTTCATATACCATAAAGAAAGTCAGCATGGGTTGAAAATTAAATGGCTTAGGATTTCAATAGGATTTTGGAATATATTTTAATGAACAAGGTTAAAAGCAGAAGTTGTGTAAGGTAAGCAGTGATTTATATTTATGATAGTAATATAGGATGAAATATGAGTTAAAAACAACTAGTAATGTGCAGTAATTTACCATTATATAGAGGGGGGATGAGTGGAGGTAGGTACTTCAAAGTACCTTCCCGGGACAAACCTTAGCATGTACATCCATCCCTGAAAGTTTCATTTTCCTAACCCAACCCCTTTCCAAGATAGCCAAAAGTAACTAAAGTAGAATTTTACCTAATATTGACTTACAAATAACAATAAAGTAAAAGAGTAAACATAGCAATTGAATAACAATACAAATAAAGTAAACATAGCAATTAATGCCTTTTTTATGCTCTTTCTAAATATAATAATAATTTTTGTTGGAAATGAATTTTACTCCCACCCCTATGTATACCAATTCAGGGTATAAATTTATACAATCGGGGGGGGGGGTAAATTTTATTTCTGATGTAAGCCTAAATGAGAGGTACATTAAAACTTTCCCCCATCCCCCTAATGTGGGTTTATATTTGTACATTAGGGGGGTGGGGTAAAGTTTAAACCTACCTCCCATTTACATCAGAAATAAAATTAACCCCCCCTCCTAATGTGCAAATATATAGCCTATCCTGAATTGGTATATATATGGGTGGGGGTAAATTTCCAACAAAAATAATTATTATATTTGGAAAGAGCATAAAAAAGGCACTGAGTGGTATATTCACTGTATTTGTAAGTTAATAATATAATCTGCAAAAATTTAGCCTACCTACTTAGTTAGCCTATATGTCAGAAGGGCTATGATAGAGTATTAATCCCCTGGTTAAAATTTCATGCTATCTCATTTTCGCTATCTGATTTTTGAAATAAAGTCAGGTCAAAAAAGTTTGGTAGGCTAAGAAAGCTGCTGTAGCCTATATTTCATGAAAGGTCTTACCCCTTGGTTAATATTATTCCAAATAGAGTCTGCAATCATATCAAATCCACGTTCAAACATGAAGGCCCCACCAACAATTGCTAGTGCAAATGTGGAGGTCCTTTTGACAACTCCTTGGTATAATTTGGTTGCTATTCCTGCCATAGCCTATCAAATGTATCCAAAAAATTTTCTATCTTTAAAATCTGAAGAAAACGGGTGAGGTGTCAAGCTTATAAATATTAAAATTTCTAAAATAAAAAGATGAATCCAGAACGCATCGAAATCTTTCTGTAAGAGCGAAAAAAAATTTCCATCGGAAGGTTTTTTTAAGTGACCACATATGTGTATACACAATTATTGTTTACTTTTGTGAATGCACATTTATGATGTATATATTGTATTTGCGTATATTACTTGTATTTAACAGTTCTCGTGGGATTGAACTGTAATACAACCCGTATAATAGGAATCAACATAGAAGAAAAAGAAATTTTTGTAACAGAGTATACATCCTTAACAATCTGCTATTGATGGTGATTAGAATCATACGTGAGATTCCACATTGCTTTCTTAGAAATAAGGGGAGTGTGCGCTCCAAAAAGGGGACTGTTTGAATTTTTTATTCATGAAGCAGTGTTTCTTCTTGTTTTTCTCTATTTACTGAGACTATGGGCTAAGTAGGCTTACCATATTAGCTTAAACAAGGCCCACAAAAGTGTAATCCTGTTCCAGCTGGTGGATTAAGGTTAGATGCGCAAATTAAGGTGGTTTTACATTCATTACGTTGAATAGGTTATGTCAGGGAACGGAAGTGAGAAACCATTATAGTTCAGGAAACTCTTTTCATTCCAACGACAAATACTAAGCATTTGTATGATTTATAAAAAAAAAATCCCTAATGCATTTAATGTTTACAGCAATAGCTACGACCCAGTACAGACGCAAACATCCTCCATTGAGCCGAAAAGTTTAAAAATAAATTTTGAAACAAAAACCTTTCTAGTGACAAAATATTGCCATTTGAAGCTAACTCAGAAATGGCGGCGATTCTTTTTATTAATCTTAATATTAAAAGATTATTAGAAAAACAAAATTATTAGAATTTTGTAATATAGCCGGAAATCCCTCAAAAATGTAGCCGGGTCTTATACCACTGGAATAACTGTCTTCAAAGGCCATACATAGAAAATACTGGTCTGTCTATTTTTTTTTTCTTTTTTTCCCCAGGGGTGATTGTTTTGTATCAGTAGCTGTAGAATTGTTACTTGAAAAGAAATTACCATGCATAGCATTCTTTTTAATTAAAAAAGAGATTTTCCACAGCAAAATGCGATTTCTGTCATTTTCTGCAACTAATCACCAATATTTACCGAAAGACGGTCAAAAAACCAGGAAATACACATTTGAAAGAGGAAGTTATAAGATATCCAATTAATTTTTTGTATTCTAAAACCCTCATCAGAAGATTTGAGCTCCTCCCCTATATTAAAAAACAATGGAACAGATAATTTTCTCACTATAGCCTTTTACAATTAGTCTGAAAGTAAAGACCCCTGGTGGCTGAAAGCTATAAGCATAAAGGGGCAAAGTTCAGAACCGCGTGTTCATGAGTGTTTTGCTAGGTTTTCCGTATATAAACATTGGTAATTAACCGTCAGTAAAAAACAATTTGTCAATTTAATTATTAGCAATATACAACAAGTTATGTTTGATTTTATTTTCTGCTATGGCTACAGGGTGCCGTGGGAGCACAGAGAGATGATTAATTGATCAATCGAAGCTACTGTTTCTTTCTAAATGACTCCTTCATAAAGTGCAATGTTGCCATATGACACAATTCGGTGCCCTTCTGAAACGGTAAGGCTAGGAAGCACGGTCGAACATCCTTAACTAGAGTTTCATAATCCCTCCTTTTGTATGCCTAATCCAGACAAGTTACCATAAAATAAGCTGGTCATCGTTTTTTTAGCCATATATTTTTCTGGCATTATTAGGACCGTCATAGGTTAACGTGTTATTGTTTTTTTCTGCCATCACAGTAAATGTCATCATTTTCACTTGTCATCGGAAAAACTCATCGTTTTTTTTTTTCTTATCATCGGATAGACTGTCATTTTTTTTTCTTTCATCGTATAAACCATCACTGTTTTTTTTTTTTCATCAAACAAATTGGCATTGTTTTTATTTTCCATTGAGAAAATGACCAGTGATTTTTATTATCATCGAAAAAAGCGACATCGTTTGTATTTGTCATGGGACAAAGAGTCAATGTTCTTAATCTGCTATCGGAAAAACTTTCATTGCTTTTCTGCTATTGATCAGATGACCATTGGTGAAGCTTTAGTATGCGTCTAACCCCCCCCCTCTACGGATGACAGGCTTGCTTATAACGTGTTTTCATAAGCCATCCACTCAGGCTGTAGCGCCAATGGCAAATTCAAAAGCTGAGGTTAAAGGTTGTTCTTGAGGACTTTATATGCTGGTCCTTAGACTGACTTGACTTGCTTACAAGGCATTTTCGCTTGTGGAGTCAAAGGCCAAAGTATAAGAGCTCAGAAACAGAAAAACAAAACAACAGGTTTTTTTAAGGACAGCTCAATAAATAAAAGTTCAAATAGAAATAAATCCTTTTATTAGACAGTGATAATTCACAAAAAATACTGTATATTTCGGTCACATGTGCAGCGACTGTCATCGACAGAAATACATCAGATACTCATCGGAGTATAATGACGGCTCCCTCGAGCTACGAATAAGGTCCACTGCTAAGCACAAACGCTACTATTGCCAAATTTTCCATTGGGCTGGAGATCCACAGGCCAAAGTCCAATGGCTCAAACACCGAAAGCAGAAAAATTGGGTGAACATATTGAAAATTAGTGATAAAGTGGAAAATCGTGATAAAGTCAGTGATCTTGCTCACGTGATCTAACATTTTGAATTTTTACTCTTCAAACGGGCGATTTTTTCAAAACTGACGAACAAGTTGTTGCTTATCTTTAGAACAAAATCACCGATTACTTCGAAAAAGTGGCCTTTTTCATTGCCGAATCGACGACTGTCAACAAATAATCGATCCGTCAAATTACGGCATAAGGCTAGAAAATTGTCGATATTCAGTATTAAAAAGTTTTTTTTCTTCGTGTGTTTTTTCTTTCTTCGATGGTTTGTGACTAAGATGGCTCCTGAACAAAAGGGGAGATAGAATCCAGTTTTGAATTTCACTACTATGATCTTGCGATTGTATGGTCTCACATATTACTGAAATTTTTTAATTTCTCTCTTTGTACAAATACCATAAAAAGCACTTTGAGAAGAAAGTACTCTCGCAGCGATCTTCTTCAACGCTCATGTTAAACGTTAAATCAGTGCCGTTTGCGTTGGCGCGAGTGTTGAAGGTGAGAAAAGCTGGAAAGTTCTCACAGCGCAACTGCTACGCAGCATGGAGAATTAGCGCTACCTAAGCAAACGTGATATAATTCTTTAATGGCTGCTAGACAGCATGTGTGATTTTTTGTTTTGTGCCCCTTGAAGAATAGTCCTTTGTGCTAATACTATTCAGTATATTTTTCAATGATATTCAAATTTTGTCAAATAATTGTCAAAAAATGAATTTTTTTTTCTCTCACTGAGCCCTTGGACTTTGGAGGTTGAATCCTGAAGTGAAAACGTCTAGTAAGCAAGTTATGTCAGTCTAAAGAACAGAAGACAAAGTCCTACAGAACAGCTTTAGTCTCAGCTTTGGATTTTACCAGTGGCGCTAACGCTAATATGGAATATTTTTAATACACCTTATAAGCTAGTTTTCCACCCGCACGGGGGGGGGGTGGTCTAGACGTATGCTAAAAACTCACTAATTACCATTTGTTCAATGACAAAAACAATCAAATTTTGTCCGAAGATAGACAAACACAATGACACTTTATCCGATAAAAAATAAAAACGATGGTGATTTTATTGATGATAATAAAAATGAATAACCATTTGTCCAATGGCGAATAAAAATGATGGCAATTTTTCCGACTACGAGGAATATTATATAACCTGTACATAATACCCTAAAAAAACAAAATGTTGACTTCTGTAGATTCAATTAAGCGAAGTTCTGTTAAGCATCGATATTTTTTTGCAGGATTTATTATGTGAGTTTAAAATAACAAAAACGAGCTTTTCTAGTTTTTTTTTTTACGGAAGTAAATAGTGAAGTTGAAATTTGGAACAAACAAAATTATTACTTCGTAGATTGTGCAAAATATATGTAAGAAACCGGCTAAAATAAACTTACCTCTGATATTTTCCAACATCTGTAGAATTCTAAAAACTAACGTCTTACTAAATATTGAACTTGCTTTCGTTTTTTTGAAAATTATAATTATACACTAAAAGCTATTTATATCATGATTGGTATCTACCGAGGCTCAATAATAGCGTTTTATAGATTAATGTTTATTTTCTGCAGGCTACTTATGCAATTTTCTGCTCCCAAGACACATCCTGAATTTGATGTCAAAATTGTGATTTTACTAAAGTGCTAGTTCTTGGGATTCTCCAAAGATTGAATAAATACCACAAGTCAGTTTATTGGAGCAGTTTTGCAGATATATCTTGCAACATCTATGGAGCAATAGTTTTTGTTCGTTTTAAGTTTCAATTTTGCTCTTTACTTCTGCAAGTTTTTTTTTCGTCTTGGGCGTCTCACCCAAAGATCCAGCTAGAGAACGAATTTAGGACCATTCTTATGCAAGGGCATAAAAGGATCTATGATTCGTCAGCTAAAAAAAAAAGGCCGAAACAAGTTAAAAATTTTATCGACACTACGTACGCCTGTTTGATAATACTACTTAGTATGGGTCGTACATTTTTGCGCTAAGTATCACAAGCCAAGGAGCGGCAACACAGAACTATTAGACCCTTTAGACCTGTTTTTTTTTAACCAAAACAATGTGCTATGATCTTACATCTTTTGACAGGAAACGATCATAATGAAAATGCCATGACTGTGATTTTACTTGCTCAGCTGTTTTTTTTGTAAACATCTTTCTAGTTCATTTTACTTTGATCAGTTGTCTAAGGACTTAGGTTAGATTGTAATCAAAGCTCTGTATTCAGTATTCTTTTGGCCGTGAGCTGTAAGATCTTAGCACTTTGATCAAGCAAAAACCGATAGTCTGAGCAAATAAAAGTCCCATAGCATTTAATTATAAAATCTCAGCGCTCGGATGAGTAAAAAACGGGCTTATTAAATGAATACCCTGCTCTCAGCAAACCTAAAGCATCTCGGATTTCACCGTCTAACTTTACTGGCACTTGAAGCCAAATAACACTGATGGGGTTGTCATCTCTGGTTAACTTCAGGCTTAAGGTTCTGGTGACCAAAATATCAAGACCATTTCTGATGCCGAAAATATATATATATATATATATATATATATATATATATATATATATATATATATATATATATATATATATATATATATATATATATATATATATATATATATTTATATGTTTCTCGCTAGTCATTATATCAGACGTGCCTTTGATACCCTCATCCACCCAGTTATGCTCC
This sequence comes from Artemia sp. Qi Xiang Cuo, assembly GCF_049724085.1. Lineage (NCBI taxonomy): Eukaryota > Metazoa > Arthropoda > Branchiopoda > Anostraca > Artemiidae > Artemia > Artemia sp. Qi Xiang Cuo. The sequence continues at coordinate 43,793,207 of NC_142810.1, forward strand.
TCAAAGGGGCCAAACGTCGACTGAATTCCTTGGTGATTCACTGTCTTCGAGATATGTATTCTCGACTTTGTGTTTGTTTAAAACTACCTCCGAATAAAAATATGCCCCCTGTTGCCCATGGGAAATTCATTCCAGTCTTGAAAGGTGCACGCCAAGGAACAGTATCATCTCCAAATCTTTTCAATAATTGTGTTTTGGATTCTCAAGACCAGTGCCCCACATCTCTGATTCTATCTTCTCTGAATCTGTCTCTAGTGTGTTATGCAGATTATGTTTTGAATCTCAGCCGTACCCTGCAAAGCATAAATGAGATCTTTGTCACACTTAAACAGGAGTATCTTAAACATGGTCTTTGTTTCATTCCTAAAAGTCTGAAATAGGTGCTTTTTAACTCAAAACCTGAGCCACCGTTCCTTTTAGCGCTTGATGATAACACGGTTAGAGCCATTAACCCCCTTGTTTATATAGGTCTTCCCATGGGTTCATCGCCACGCCACACACGATCCCTGCCCATAGACTATCTCACACAACGTATAACTGCTTCTTATGCATCAATTGTTTCAGCAAAACTTCGATTCAACCGCCTACTATTAGCTAGCCTTTTCAATGCCGTAGCCCTCCCTCACATTTTGTATATTGCCCCATTTTGGATGCTGTTTACTAGAACTGATTGTCTGAAAGTCCGGTCCATTTTCTTTCGGTTTGCTAAGTATTTGCTTCGGTTGCCTCCTTGGCATCGAAATTCTCCTTTAATCAGAAAATTCAAACTTGTGGATCCTAATCTGGCAATCCTTAAATTAATTGCCAAACATAGGCGAAAATTAGATTCACAGAATAATTGGTACCATGGTTTAATTCAATAGTGCTCTAATTCAATAGTGTTCTGTTTTGTTGTTTATCTGTGTCATTGGTTTCTTGTTCGTTAGCTTTTTTTCTTCTTCTTCTTTTCTTTTTCCTTTACTCCTTCTTGTCATCTTTCGTGATTAATGGGTTTTCAATTAATAATAATAACAATAATAATAATACATTCACCCACACTATTCAATAGCATAAGACGAGCAGCAACACATGAAAAAACAATTGTAAAAGAAGGAGAAAAACAACTCAGAACTGAAAAAACCTAATAAGGTTGTGAAACATAATTGCAAGCTGTGTTTCAGAGCCTTTTTTTACAGTAATTGTAGTTTTCCTGTAATATCAGGAGCGACAAAGATTCTAATAAGAGACCGGTATGGCAAGGTTGTTGGTGCTAGGTGAATCCACCCCGTTAAACTCCCTCTCCACACGTAAAAATCTCCCAATTAAAAATTTCCCCAAGGAAGCTCCCCCTGCCTCGCGTAAATCCCCCATGTAAAATTACTCCCCCCTCCAAGTTCAAAATTGAGCAGTCAAGAAGAGAGCATGACAAATAAGAATGAATGGAGGAGAATGAGTGAAGGAAAAGAATCAAAAGGAAAGAATGAATTTCGGAACATTCTGCCTATATCATAGGCAGCGCAATCGCGCTGCCTAGGTAAATAACGATGTTGGCACAATGTATTATTTATTTATTCATTTTTTCCTTAGACCAGGGCATTTCGCATCGAAGAAGTTGTTGTAGAAACATCAAAAAGGGCTCATTCGATGGAAATTGAAATGGCTAGTGCCCTGTTTAATAGTCTAAAGTAATTGGAGGGTAACTAACTCCTCTCTCATGCCCACCATTTCCCCAAAAACATCCAATCAAAATTTTGAGATAGCCATTTTGTTGAACGTAATTGAAAATTCTTGAAATTATGTCTTTGAGGATTACAACCCCCCCCCCCCCACAGCCCTAAGGACTAAGTTTGTAACTTATTCCCTGGGGGCATATAATATTTTTATAGAAAGCGTTGTCGTAAAATTTTTTAAAAGGGCTCATTTGATCGGAATTTGAAAGGGCTATTGCCCTTTTTAATAGTCGAAAGTATTCAGAGGGAGAATCCCCCCCCCCACGCTCATCATCTCCCCAAATATTTCCGATCAAGATTTTGTTATGGCCAGTTTGTTCAACGTAGGTGAAATTTCTGAAAATAATGTCTCTGAAGAAGAAAATCCTCCCCCCATTGTCCCCGTTATCAGGATCGTAAGTTATGCCCTTGGGGTATACGAGGTTTATATCGGCCGGTTTGTCGTAGAAGCTTCAAAAAGGGCTCATTCGATTTGAAATCGAGCGTACTAGTGCCTTTTTTATTAGTAGGAAGTGATCAAAGGGCAAAGCCCCCCCCCCCCCCCCACACACACCCATAAATTTCCCCAAACACGTCTAATCAAAAATTTTAGATAGCCATTTTTTCATCGTATCAGAAGAATCTGGAAATTATGTGTTTGAGGATAATAAAACCTTCAGTCCTCAGGCTAAGTGTTGTAAATTATGTCCTGGGGAAATATAAGGCTTTCATAGAAAGATTGAGCATATAAACTTTTGAGGGGGCTCATAGGATTGGTAATCATACGCTCTAGTGGTCTTTTTAAGAGTCAAAGTGATCGGAGGGTATCTAACCACCGCCCCTCCCCCCTCCACACACACGTCGTATTGTACCGAAATATATCTAATAGAAATTTTGAAATAGCTATTCTCTTCAAAATGGTCTAAATATCAGACCATTTTTTGGGGGTTGAAACAATCCCCAGAGATTAGGGGCAAGGGGTGTAAGCTATGCCCAGGGGTAATTAATTTACCCCTGAGCTCTTATGGAAGGGATGGTTGTTTAACTTTAGAAGAGGCTCAGTCTTTTTCCCTGAAAAAGACTATGTCAATATAAAACGAACAGAAATTAATAAAAAAAACTTTTTCAACAAAATAAATTTTTTTAAAACAAAAGTAAAGAACTCCATTAAACCAAAATGAACAAAAATAGAATCAAATAATCTACCAAGAATACAACTACCAAAAATCAGTATCAATAAATAAATGAAACTCCAAACAAACAGAAATTAATATAAATAAGAGGCAAACTCAAAACGAGCAGAAATTAATGTGAGTTGGGTTCTAAACCCCAAGCTTTCTAAAAGCCAGAATATAATTTGTACTTTACTGAAAAAAATTCTGTTAAATATTTTCACTTTTCTAAATTTAAGAAATCAAAAATCAATTAACATTTTAAGGAATAAATATCGGCATATGTATATTAAACTGACAATGCAGATTTTCTTCAGTAAGTTCATTTGAATTTTTTTTCAGTTAAGTACAAAACTATACTTTGGCTTTTAGAAAGCTTGGGGCTTAGAACCCTACTCATATTAATTTCAGCTCGTTTTGAGTTTGACTCTTATTTATTTTAATTTCTGTTTGTTTTGGGTTTCATTTATTTATTGATACTAACTTCTGGTAGTTGTATTCTTGGTAGATTATTTGATTATATTTTTGTTCATTTTGGTTTAATGGAATCCTTTACTTTTTTTAAAAAACTTATTTTATTGAAAAACTTTTTTAATTAATTTAAAAAAAAAGTCAGAATATATTATGTAGAGTAAAGGTTATAGAAAAACCGTCAAAATTGGAAATAACTGCCAACCTTAGAACATTTGCCCTATGATGGAGGTCAAAGGGGGTAATATACTGCAACTAAGGAGTACGAGTAATTACTTCCCGCGAAGTTCGTCTGATACCGACAGGAAGCATCACTAGTCAAAATGTTGGAAGGGGGCAGCGGATTTCCCCATTTTTACCGAAGGATTTGTGTGATAATACTATTAAAATTACTTCGTGTTTTTGTTCTTTACCGACTGAGACTAATCTTCTTTCATTAATTTTACTTCATATATTTCTATCAGACCATTTGGTCTACTGATAAATATTTGAGCCATCAAAATAGTGGTGCATTATGCCAGTATTTTATCGTCTCAAAATTTTTATCCGGTTAGCTGAAAACTTTGGGGTAGGGGCATTTCTGTCCCCCATACGTACCGCCCCTGCTGACAACTATAGTGCATGATACCAGCTCACTCCTTGTGATCAAGAACATTTCGTTAAGCGTACGTCAGAGGTTTTCTCGTCTGAAATACCTTTAATGGGTACTTTTTTTTATGTAAATTTATTAACAAGGAATCAAACTCTTAATTCAGAACTAAGAATATTTAAAATTGACAGAACTAATTATTCCAAATAAGTAACGAAAATTTCAAGCAATGGAAGTTTTCAAGAATTCATCAGGCCCTGTTCACAAAAAAAAGTATTTAATATCGTCCACTAGGCGTACATCAGAAAGTTTTCCAATCTGAAGTATCTTTATTTGCATGGACTACATGACTTTTCTGGAACGAATGCGAATCATTACTGTGTGTCATTAATTCTTTCACAATTGGGAAGATCAATATGAAGTTTGCAATACGCTTAGATCGATCGGCTATGTCAGAACTTATCATCGATTGTAGCTTGGTCCTCCATGGGACAAAATCGTAGCTTGGTGTCACAAATGACAAAAAAATGCCACTTTATCGTTTTCTAGTATGCTGAAACTCATGGTGTGGTTTTGATTAAGATCACTTGCTTTTTTGTGTGTTATTTTTCCCATTTTTTGAAAATCAAGCAAATCTTCTCATGCTTGCAGTGTTTTATGTGCAATCTTAATCTTAGTTAATTTACATATATTTGGAATCATTGGCAGCACAAAAGCACAAAAGTAAAGATTGATGCAGGCACATTGTATTATTTATTTATTTTTTTCGGTTTTAAACCAGGGTACTTCGCATAGAAGGAGTGGTGGTACAAACTTCAAACAGATCTCATGCGATTGGAGGGTATATTAATTTGGAACTTTCAGGAAATGATAAGGAACTACTAAATCTACCACCACTACTACTGCTACCACTACTACTACTACTACTAATACACTGCTACAATAACTAGTAGCCGTAGCTTTAGTGGCAGAGGTAGTAGTGGCAAGAGTAATAATAGTAACAGTAGTAGCAGCAATAGTACTAGTGTGAGTAGAAGCAGTTGCAATAGGATGAAAATATTGTCTTTTGTTAGTATTAAATAAAAAAAACCAAGTTTTTTAAACTGAAAGTAAGGAGCGACATTAAAACTTAAAACGAACAGAAATTATTCCGAATATGAAAGGGGCTGTCCCCTCCTCAACGCCTCGCTCTTTACGCTAATATATTACGTATACGTTACTACGTATATGATGGGGCTCTCCCTTTATTCATTACGACACTCTTTACGTTAAAAGTTAAAAAAAAATTATTAAAACAACCCAGAATCAAACATGCCTTTTAAGTAGAATATATATCAATGTCTAAATCAATAAAAAAAACTATAGCGTAAACCCCGAGGTAATAACTTGGGGGTGAACCCCCTCACATATGTTATAATTTCTGTTCGTTTTAATTTCTAATATTATTTTTTACATTTCAGTTGAAAAAACTTGTTTTTTTTTATTTAATTTCTGATCGTTTTTTAAATAATGCTTGGAAATCCGGCGCCCTCTTCATAGAAATGTCCCTTACCCCAAAGAAACATCCTCCACGGAAATATTCTCCAGAGTAACCCACTCCTCTAGCCCCCCCTCCAGAAAAAATCCTTCCTGAAAATGGTTGTATACTTCCCAATAACCAATAAATAATGCTGGCAAGTCCGGCGCCCCCTTCATGGCAATTTCCCTTCCCTCATGACAACTTCCTTCATGAACAGATCCTCCAATATAACCCCCGACCCACCCATCCCAACCACAAACAGAAAAAAAAACCACCTGAAAACTTCTGTATACTTCCGAATAACCAATACTATATGTTAACATTGGGTAAAGTTCATAACTTTTAGCCCTCCTTCTGGGTACTTCGGGGGATTAAGTCATTCTAAAAGACATATTTATTATATTTTTGACCATGCTGAACAAAATAGCTATCTCAAAATTTTGATCGGGTGACTTTGGGAAAAAAAAAAGCGTGGGAGGGGGCCTAGTTGCCCTCCATTTTTTTTGGTCACTTAATAAGGGAACTAGAACTTTTAATTTCCGTTCCAATGAGCCCTCCCACGATATTCTAGGACCACTGGGTGGATACGATCACCCCTGGGAAAAAAAAAAATAAAATAAAATAAACACGCATCCGTGATCTTTCTTCTGGCAAAAAGTCTAAAATTCCACATTTTTACAGATAGGAGCTTCAAAATTCTACATTAGGGTTTTCTGATACGTTGAATATGATTATGTAATTTTCATTAAGGTTCTATAACTTTTAGGGGGTCTTTCCCCCTTTTTTTAAAATCAGCCAAATTTTCTCAGGCGCGTAACTTTTGATGGGTAGCACTAAACTTGATGAAAGTTATATATTTGAAATTAGCATTGAATTCTAATTCTTTTGATATATCTATTGGTATCAAAAACCCGTTTTCTAGAGTTTCGGTTACCATTGAGCCGGGTCGCTCCTTACTTACAGTTCGTTACCACGAACTGTTTGACAACATCCCCCGTAACAAGCCCTGTATAAATTGTCAAGAGAGCTTGTCTCAAGAATGGATTTGGGTATTAAGTTGGAAATGTCATAGAATGCTTATAAAGGGGGAGATCAATTGACCAAAAGGCAATATGTGAACGCTATTGCTAATAATACTACCACTGCTACAGTTGCTATTACTACTACTACTTCAACTACCACTTCTACAACAACTACTTGTAAGGCTAAGAGCACTAAAATGGAGATTTCAAGCATTATATGAATATACAAGTTATCGAAAGAACTTATCAGCAATGTTAGAGCAACGGCCAACTCTAATAAGTTGAAACTTCCAGGAGATGATGAGAGGGATGTTTAACTGACCAAAAGGCAAAATATTAATACTACTGCTGGCTATTACTATTAATACTACTACTATTAATACTAATACTTCTGTTGTGACTACTATTGCAACACACCAGACCAGAACAGAATTCGCGTGTTTTTTTCTGTTTTTTTTTCAGTAATTTACAGTTTACTGAAAAAAAAATTATCGTGGAATGTCAGTTTAATGTACAAATACTGATATTTATTCCTGAAAGTGTTAATAATTTTTATTTATTAAACCCAAGAAAGTGAAAATACTTTATGCGTATTCTGTCTTCTGTAAAGTGAAAAGTATGTTCTGGTCATAGGCAGCGCAATCGCGCTGCCTAAGTAAAGAACGATGTTGGCACTATGTATTATTTATTTTTTGTTTTCTTCTTCTTCCATACCAGGGCACTTCGTATCGACGGAGTCGTCGTAGAAACTTGGAAAAGGGCTCATTCGATTGGAAATTGGAACGGCTAGTGCCCTTTATAATAGTCGAAAGTGATTGGAGGGCAACTAGCCCCCCCCCCCCACCCATCATTCCCCCAAACATATCCAATAAAATTTTTAGATAGCCATTTTGTTCAGCGTAGTCGATTTCCATATAGAAAATATATTTTTTAGGATGACACTCCCCCACACCCCTCAGGGCAAGGATTATAAGTTATTCCCTGGGGGCATATAAGGTTTTACTGAAATCTTTGTCTTAGAAACTTGAAAAAGGGCTCATTCGATTTGAAATTCAAAGGGATAGTACACTTTTAAATAGTCGAAAGTGATTTGAGGGCAACTAACCCCCTTCTCACCCCCACCTTTTCCCCAAACACATCCAATCACAATTTTTAGATAGCCATTTTATTCAACGTGGTTGAAAGTTGTGTGAATTAGGTCTCTAAGGATAACAACCCCTCCCCCACAGTCCTCAGGGCAAGGGTTTTAAGCTATGCCCTAGGGCATATAATGTTTTTATTGAAAGCGTTGTCGCAGAAACTTCAAAAGGGCTCATTCAATTGAAAATTAAAAGGGCTAGTGCCTTTTTTAATGGTTGAAAGTGATTGGATAGCGACTAACGCCCCTCTCACGCCCACCATTATCTAAAACACATCCAATCAAAATTTTGAGATATCCGTTTGGTTCAACGTAGTTGAACGTTCTGGAAATTAGGCCTTTTAGGATGATAACCCCCTCAGAGCCCTTAGTGCAAGGGTTGTAAGTTATGCCCTGGGGGCATATAAGGTTTATATAGAAAGTTGTTGCATAAATCCTAGTCAGCACGATCGCGCTGCTTAAGTAAAGAATAGGGACACTCGAGAACAGGACAAGAAACGGAGACTAAGTAAAGAGAAGGACACTCCCCCACAACCCTCAGGGCATGGGTTTTAAGTTATGCCCTGGGGGCATATAAGAACGTATCAAACTCAAACTCAGAACTAGCAGAAATTAGCATAAGTTGGGCACAAAACCCCTATGCCTTTCCAAGACCAGAACAAAATTAGAACTTTACTGAAAAAATACAAATGAATGTGCATTGTCAGTTTAATATGAATATACTGATATTCAGTAATCAAAATATTAATATTATTTCATTTATTACAGTTATAAAAGTAAAAACATTTATATTTTTTCAGTAAAGTGCTAATTCTGTTCTGGCCTTGGGAAGGCATAGGGGTTTTGCGCCCAACTTATGTTAATTTCTGCTCGTTTTGAGTTTGACTCGGTTAATTATATTAATTTCTGTTCGTTTTTGGTCTCATTTATTTATCGATGCTGATTTGTGGTAGTTCCACGCTTGGTAGATTATTTGATTTTATTTTTGCACATTTTTTGTTTAATGGAGTTCTTTACTTTTCTTTGAAAAACTTATTTTGTGGAAAAATTTTTCTTAATTAATTTATAGTAAAGATCGATGTGGGTATAATGTATTATTATTATTATTATTATTTTTTTTTGGTTTAGACCAGGGCACTTCGTATCGAAGGAGCTGGCGTAGGAAGTTCGAAAAGGGCTCATTCGATTGAAAATAGAAAGGGATGATACCCTTTTTAACAGTCGAAAGTGATTAGAGGGCAACTAATCCCCCCCACGCCCACCCTCCCATTTGCCCATTATGTTTAAAAACTAAATGTTGTCTTAAGATCAAATCAAAATGCACTGTGTTAATGCTAATTCCCAATTAGGCATCTCAGCAGTATTCCAAGAACGACTGAGGGTATTATGTTCCAACTTTCGGAGCTACTTCTGCTCTTAAAATTTAACCAAATCAAAACAGCGTAAGTGTATCCAAGCTATCAAAGAAAGTAAGCAGATTTTTTGCGAATGGTATCAAGTTTTCCATTTCAGGTCATCAAGATTAGGTATGAAACTAAATTAAACACTACTATTTGTGTCCAGACTTTTAAAAGGGTGTGTGTTGGTACAAATTGCTGAAAATTTTTCTCCAGCATCAAAATAGCAGGCCAAACTATAAAGTCTTAAAAAATGAAAAGATTTAAAGTCTTGTTTTCTTTTTCCCTGAAAAGACTATGTCAATATAAAATGAACAGAAATTAACTAAAAAAAATCTTTTCCACAAAATAAGTTAAATGAGCAAAAACAAAATCGAATAATCTACCAAGCGTGATACTACCACAAATCAGCATCGATAAATAAATGAGACCCAAAACAAACAGAAACTACAATAAATAACCGAGTCAAACTCAAAGCGAGCAGAAATTAATATAAGTTGAGCTCAAAACCTTTATGCCTTCCCAAGGCCAGAACATAATTTGCACTTTACTGTAAAAAATACAAATGAATGTACATTGTCAGTTTAATATACATATACTGATATTTAGTAATCGAAATGTTAATATTATTTGACTTGTCAAATTTATAAAGTAAAAACATTTATATTTTTTCAGTAAAGAGATAATTATGTTCTGGCCTTGGGAAGGCATTAGGGTTTTGAACCCAACTTATGTTAATTTCTTCTAATTTTAAGTTTGACTCGGTTATTTATTGTAATTTCTGTTCGTTTTGGGTTTCTTTTATTTATCGATGCTGATTTGTGGTAGTTTCACGCTTGGTAGATAATTGGATTTTATTTTTGCTCATTTTCTGTTTAATGGATCTCTTTACTTTTCTCTAAAAACTGATTTTGTGGAAAAAGTTTTTTTTAATTAATCTTGAGAAGGCAAGGGAGTTGTCCATCCTACTCATGTTAATTTTTGCTCAGTTTGGGTTTAACTCAGGTATTTATTGTAATTTCTGTTCATTTTCGGTTTCATTTATTTATTGATGGTGATTTGTGGTAGTTTTGCGCTTGGAAGACTATACGACTTTATTTCTTCTCATTTTTGGTTTAATGGAGCTCTTCAGTTTTCTTTGAAAAACTTGCTTTGTAGAAAAAGTTTTTTTTTAATTAATCAACATAAGAAAAACTGATCCTTTTGATGTATTAAATAAAAAAAACAAGTTTTTTAAACTGAAAGTAAGGAGCGACATTAAAACTTAAAACGAACAGAAATTATTCCGTACATGAAAGGGGCTGTCCCCTCAAAAACGCCTCACTCTTTATTCCGTATATGAAAGGGGCTGTCCCCTCCTCAACGCCTCGCTCTTTACGCTAAAGTTTGACTGTCTCACAATTTTTTTTTTAAAACAATAAAAAACTTTAGCGTAAAGAGCAAGGCGTTGAGGAGGGGACAGCCCCTTTCATATACGGAATAAAGAGTGAGGCGTTGAGGAGGGGACAGCCCCTTTCATGTACGGAATAATTTCTGTTCGTTTTAAGTTTTAATGTCGCTCCTTACTTTCAGTTTAAAAAACTTGTTTTTTTATTTAATTTCTGATCGTTTTTTAGTTAATGCAGCTTTTATTTGCATAAAAATTTTACTTTTCTTTTGCTAAATGAATGTCTTTACAAATTAACTTACGTAACTAACTTCTATATTCGTATATTTTTCTTCTGGCAAAAATTCAAAGTTGCAGATTTTTGCAGATATGAGCTTGAAACCTATGTAATAGGGTTTTCTGATACGCTGAATCTGACGTTGTGATTTTCATTAAAATTCTTCCACTTGTAGGGGATGTTTCCCCCTCTTTAAAAAATCGAGTAAATTTCCTCAGGCTTGTTGCCTTTGATGAGTAATACTAAACTTAATAAAATTTATATATTTAGAATCAGCATTATAAACACATTCCTTTGATACATTTATTGACATCAAAATTCCGTTTTCAAAAGTTTCGATTGCTATTGAGCCGTATCGCTTGTTTTTTTATTGTTTTTTTTTATTACGTATATGTTATTACGTATATGAGGGGGTTGTGCCCTGAGTCCATACCAAGCAATGTAAGTTAAAATTTAAAAAAAAAATTTTATTAACAAACCCCAGAATCACAAAGGCCGTTTAATTAGAATAGATAGCTATTTTGAAAGCAATAAAAAAAAAACTGTAGCTTAAAGAGCGAGGTATTGACTTGGGGGAGAACCCCCTCACATACGTTATAATTTCTGTTCGTTTTAAGTTCTAATATTCCTTCTTACATTTCAGTTGAAAAAACTTGGTTTTTTTTTATTTGATTTCTGATCGTTTTTAAAATAATACTTGGAAATCAGGCTCCCCCTTCATAGAAATGTCCCATACCCCAAAGAAACATCCTCCATGGAAATATTCTCCAGAGTACCTCCCTTCTCTCGCCCCCCCGCCCCCCCCCATCAGTCCGGACCATGGGGGTATACGTCCCCATCCCCACTCCTTAATGCTGGCACGTCCGGCGCCCCCGTCCTGGCGCGTTCCCCGCCCCCAGGAAACCCTTCCTTCATAAACAGATCCTCCAACATAACCCCCGACCCACCCTTCCCTCCCACTACCAGAAAAAAAACCTCCTGAAAACTTCTGTATACTTCCGAATAACCAATACTATATGTTAACATTGGGTAAAGTTCATATCTTTTAGCCCTCCCTCTGGGTACTTCGGGGGATTAAGTCATCTCAAAAGACATATTCATCATATTTTCGACCATGCTGAACAAAATGGCTATCTCAAAATTTTGATCGGGTGACTTTGGTAAAAAAATAAGCGTGGGAGGGGGCCTAGTTGCCCTCCATTTTTTTGGGTCACTTAAAAAGGGCACTAGAACTTTTAATTTCCATTCCAATGAGCCCTCCCACGATATTCTAGGACCACTGGGTCGATACGATCACCCCTGGGGGGACAAAAAACAACAACAAACAAACAAACAAACAAACAAATAAACACGCACCCGTGATCTTTCTTCTGGCAAAAAATGCAAAATTCCACATTTTTGTAGATAAGAGCTTGAAACCTCTACAGTAGGGTTCTCTGATACGCTGAATATGATGGTGTGATTTTCATCAAGGTTCTATAACTTTTAGGGGGTCTTTCCCCCTTTTTTTGAAAATCAGCCAAATTTTCTCAGGCGCTTAACTTTTGATGGGTAGCTCTAAACTTGATGAAAGTTATATATTTGAAATCAGCATTGAAATCTGATTCTTTTGATATATCTATTGGCATCAAAAACCCGTTTTCTAGAGTTTCGGTTACCATTGAGCCGGGTCGCTCCTTACTTACAGTTCGTTACCACGAACTGTTTGATTATTTGGTATCAAAATTCCTTTTATCTAGGAATCTGATTATTATTGGTCCAAATTGCTCCTTACTTATAGCTCGTTACGATGAACTGTTTAATTCTACACATTTTATCAAGATTTAATAAGTATCTTATCTTATCGACCTTCAGAAATAACGTATTTGTAATGCGTAACAGGCTTTACAAATTTTGCCTATTTTTGCCAATAGTAGAGACATCTTGCTTTCTTAAAATCCTTACCGATCATTGTTAAAACCAAAGCAACAACAAATAACTTTTTGTTTAGTGTTGTCATATCGGTTTATTTCTCGATAAACTGGTTTATTTCTCGATAAACACTTTGATGACGACTGGCGGGGAAATGTTTACATTTAGCTACAGACTTAAAACTTGGCTTATTTTATTGTGATCTGGCTTATTTTTACATAAGCCAGAAGCAGGAAGAAGCTGTTTTCTTCAACAATCCATTCTTCATTTGAAGCCGATTCTTATTTTATTATAAAACACAACTCTCTATTTACATTGCTTACACTGCATTACGTGATTCATTCTCTATTTACATCGCTTAAAGCAGATGAAGTTTTTCATGTGAGTTTGCCATTCTCTGCACCTACATGCATCCGAGGGTGTGGAAGAGTTACAGAGCAAGCAAGTACTTTCACTCTCAGAAAATCGTAAATATTTTAGCGCAAGCCCGTTGCGTAGAGAGTAGATAAATGTATCAGCTAATAAATCATTGAAACTCAAACCTTAAAATTGTTGCCTCTTTTAAAACTTGCTGGGTGTCGTGATACGCTACAATCTGCAAAGTTGACGAGCAATACATTAAACTCACCATAGACTTCTGCAACGCTCATGAAAAACAGCGGTGCTACACTGCAAGAACTTTATAAGACATGAACATTGACAAGCACAGCGGGTTATATATTATCAGAGGCAACGCTGTAGCGTTGCCTATAGTAAAGACCATACGGCTCCAATGTTTTATTATTTTTTTTTTCCCAGAGGCACTTCATACGGAAGGGGTCGTCGTAGAAACTTCAAAGGGGGCTCATTCGATTGGAAATCGAGGGTTCTAGTCTCCTTTTTAATAGTCGAAAATGATTGGAGGGCAACTAGCCCCCCCCCACACCCATCATTCTCCCAAACATATCCAATCAAAATTTTGAGATAGCCATTTTGTTCAGCGTAGTTGACTTCCAAATAGAAAATAAGTTTTTGAGGAGGACACTCTCCCACAACCCTCAGGGCAAGAGTTTTAAGCTATGCCCTGGGGGCATATAAGGTTTTTATAGAAGGCATTGTCGTAGAAACTTCAAAACAGGCTCATTCGATTTGAAATTCAAAGGGCTAGTGTCCTTTTTAATAATCGAAAGTGATTGGAGGGCAACTAGCCCCCCCCCCCCGCGCCCATCATTTCCCCAGACACTTCCAATCAAAATTTTGAGATTTCCATTTTGTTCAGCGTAGTTGATTTCCAGATAGAAAATATGTTTTTGAGGAGGACAGTCCCCCACAACCCCCAGGGCAAGGGTTTTAAGTTATGCCCTGGGGGTATATAATGTTTTTATAGAAGGCGTTGTCGTAGAAACTTCAAAAGGCTCATTCAATTGGAAATTCAAAGGGCTAGTGTCCTTTTTAATAGTCAAAAGTGATTGGAGGGCAACTGGCCCCCCCCCCGCGCCCATCATTTCCCCAGACACATCCAATCAAAATTTTAAGATTTCCATTTTGTTCAGCGTAGTTGATTTCCAGATAGAAAATATATTTTTGAGGAGGACAGTCCCCCACAACCCCCAGGGCAAGGGTTTTAAGTTATGCCCTGGGGGCATATAATGTTTGTATAGAAGTCGTTGTCGTAGAAACTACAAAAAAGGCTCATTCGATTGGAAATTCAAAGGGATAGTTCCCTTATTAATAGTCAAAAGTGGCTGGAGGGCAACTAGCCCCCCCCCCCACGCTCATCATTCCCCCAAACACGTCCAATCAAAATTTTGAGATAGCCATTTTGTTCAGCGTAGTTGATTTCCAGATGGAAAATATGTTTTGAGGATGACAATCCCCCAAAACCCTCAGGGCAAAGGTCTTAAGTTCTGCCCTGGGGGTAGTTAAGGTTTTTACAGAAGGCGTTGTCATAGAAGCTACAAAACATCCTAATTCGATTGATAATCTAAAGGACTAGAGCCTTTTTAAACATCAACAGTGATTGGAGAGCACATAGCCCCCTCCCACGCCCATCATTCCCCCTAACATATCCAATCAAAATTTTGATGTAGCTATTTTGTTCAGAGTAGTTAATTTCCAGATAGAAAATATCTTTTTTAGGAAGACACTCCCCTAAAACCCTCAGGGCAAGGGTTTTAAGTTATGCCCTGGGGGCATATAAGGTTTTTATAGACGGCGTTGTCGTAGAAACTTAAAAAAAGGCTCATTCGATTTGAAATTCAAAGGGATAGTGCCCTTATTAACAGTCGAAAGCGACTGGAGGGCAACTAGCCCCCCCCCCACGCTCATCATCCCCCCGAACACATCCAATCAAAATTTTGAGATAACTATTTTGTTCAGCGTACTTGATTTCCAGATAGAAAATATGTTTTTGAGGAGGACACTCCCTCAAAACCATTAGGGCAAGGGTTTTAAGTAATGCCCTGGGGCATATAAGGTTTTTATAGAAGGTGTTCTCGTAGAAACTTCAAAAAAGGCTCATTCGATTGAAAATTCAAAGGGATAGTGTCCTTTTTAATAGTCGAAAGTGATTAGAGAACAACTAGCCGCCCCCCACGCCCATCATTCCCCCAAACACATCCAATCAAAATTTTAAGATAGCCATTTTGTTCCACGTAGTTGATTTTCAGATAGAAAATGTGTTTTGAGGAGGACACTCCCCCACAACCCTCAAGGCAAGGGTTTTAAGTTATACCCTGGGGCATATAAGGTGTTTATAGAAGGCGGTGTCGTAGAAACTTCAAAAACGGCTCATTCGATTTGAAATTCAAAGGGCTAGTGCCCTTTTAACAGTCGAAAGTGATTTGAGGGCAACTAACCCCCCTCTCACGCCCACCTTTTCCCCAAACACATCCAATCAAAATTTTGAGAGAGCCATTTCATTAAACGTAGTTTGAATCGAATAAAATAACTACAAACAAGAGTTTGCATATCGCCTCACTGCAGAAGCCTAAAACCCCGAACGAACAGAAATTAAAATTAACTATCTTACAAACATAAAGATAACCGGTGTAAACATAAATAAATGAATAAATCTTATATAGCTTCAATATTTTTTATTATTTTCCCCCCAAAGCTACTTTATATGCAAGGGTTAAAAATACCATTTTGTTAAAAACAGTTGAAAGGTTAAGTAACAAAACTCTGGGGTCGACAAAACCCCCCAGAGCCCGGGGGCAGGAAGGGATTCTCGTATGAACTTCAGAGAGGGCTCATTTGATTGGAAATTGGAAGTTCTATTCCAACTCTTAAGAGTCAAAATTGATCGAAGTGCAAATAACCCCCCCGCCACGCCCCTTTTCCCAACCCCTTCCTTTGAACTAATTATGTTTATACCTGAAGGCCTAATGAGAGTTAGAGTGTTTTGGTATTAACACACACCTATTAGGCATCTGCTCTCCTCCCTAACAAGGAAAGAAACAGAAAGTGTAAGGCAGTGGCGGATCCAGGGGAGGGGCCCCCTCCTAACGTAGTCTAAAGTAATGTAATTTACTTAAATAACACAAGATCGCGTTATTTAAACTTGCTATTTTTGCATCCCATTCATTGTTGTCAATCGCTGTCCACAAGTTATGCAAGCTTTCTATTGTTCATATATAAGGTTTTTATCAAAGAGGTAATCGAATAGACTTTGAAAAAAGCTTCATTCGATTTCAACTGAAAGTTCTAGATCCGTTGTTTAAAGTCAAGAATAATCGGCCAGTAAGCAACCCCCCCCCCCCATGCCATAAAAACTTGAAACTTTTTGCAATCAAAAACGAACAAAAATTAATTAAAAAACCTTTCCGAAAAATAAGTTTTTCAAAGAAAAGTAAAGTTCATTTTAAACTTAAGCTCAGGAGATACAAATACCTGTTAAAATTCAAACTCAAAATGACCAGAAATTAATATTAAAGAATAAATGAAACCCAAAACAAACAGAAATTAAATAAACAATCATAGCAAAAAACATACAACAAGTAATAATATAAATGAATAAATAGATCTTAAAGCGAGTAATACTTAGATGGAATATGAAAATCAAGCTTAAAACGATCAGAAATTAAATAAACAATCAATGCGATCAAACATAAAATATATATTAATGTAAATGAATAAACAAATCTTAAAACAAGTGAAACTTAAATTGAATATGCAAATCAAGTTTGAATCAAATAAAAATAACTACAAACAAGAGTTTGGGTACCGCCTCACTGCAGAAGCCTAAAACCTACTGCGTCATTGGCACTTTACTGAAGACGAATTATATTACAAATGTTTTATTTTGTACTTAATATTGAAGATAAATATTAAAATTACAGTAAAATTTTGAACTGATGAGCTATCAGCAATTAATATAAATTATACATAAAACATTCAGTTTAATTTGTTAGTTCTTTCCAAGATTGGTCAAGACAAATACAGTTTCACTACAAACAAAATTTGGACACTGCCCCCTTCTTTAACTGTAAAAACCTAAAGCCTTCTGCATCATTGGTGCTTCACTGAATACGAATTACTCGTATATTACAAATTTATTCCTTTCCAGTTATTACAGCATTGAAAATGAAAATAAAAATTACAGTGAAAAAACAAATCTTTAACTGATGGATCTTTCAACAATTAATATCATTATATATCTAATATTGAATTTGATTTTGTTTATACTTTCCAAGACTGTTCAAGACTCATATAGTTTTCAGTAAGGCGCCAATGACGCAGTAGCTTTTAGACTTCTGCAGTGAGGCGATACCCAACATCTTGTTTGTAGTTATTCTTATTCGATTCAAACTTGATTTGCATATTCAATTTAAGTTTCACTCGTTTCAAGATTTATTTATTGATTTACATTAATATATATTGTATGTTTGTTCGCATTGATTGTTTATTTAATTTCTTTTTTAAGCTTGATTTTCATATTTAATCTAAGTATTACTCGCTTTAAGATCTATTTATTCATTTATATTATTACTTGTTGTGTGTTTTTTGCTATGATTGTTTATTTAATTTCTGTTCGTTTTGGGTTTCATTTATTCTTTAATAGTAATTTCTGTTTGTTTTGAGTTTGAATTTTAACAGGTATTTTTATCTCCTGAGCTTAAGTTTAAAATGGCCTTTACTTTTCTATGAAAAACTCATTTTTCGGAAAGTTTTTTTAATTAATCAATATAAGAATGCTATTGGCCAACATTCAGAAAGTGAACATGTTTTTCCAATTTTTCCATGCGACCATTTTCACTTGTTTGAGGAACCGCAAGATTTGGTTATTTGCACCTTGCATAAGATCTTTCGGACTGCAGTGCCTCTAAACTGCAACCGTGATGTTTGGATTCACTACCTCACTCTCAACCAAGTAGACTTTGGGCATTTATTTGTTTCTCAACTCAGCCAAGTAGATTTTCAAATAGAGTTGAAGGAGGAAATAAATACTCGTTGTCACGGCCTGCTTAAAACTGCTGCGAGGTCAGTCTTTAAACGTTTAAATCGTGCCATTGAGTCTCTTGTGAAACTGAGAATTCTGTTTCCAACAATATATTTACCTCGGATCAGACCCGAATATCTTGAGCTACCCCTTAGTGTTATTCCAGTGACCGAAACAGGCAATATTGAGAACCAGTAGGCACGCGTGTTTGACGTCGATTAGAATACTGCGGTGCAGAACTTCCAAAGGACTCTTCTGAGTTTAGGGACCACGTGCTTCAGTTTGGTGGCCCTTTTACTACTACTACTGCTAACAACTCACCAAAGTATCAAGCCAAATGATGCCAACACAGCTACACACGCTCCTCCTCCGTCCCAATCAATTCAAAGCCTGCATCTTTACTCCTTTCCAGGAACCTCTCATTTCCCTTAAATCTTTCCTTACATTCCACCCAAACTGGGACTAACTGCTGTTTCCTTAGCCCTACACGGGTGGTCAAAAAGAACAATCCTTTACAATCGGCCATACTTCATCCGAAGAACATGCCCTCATCATCACAAATTTCCTCTTATTACAGCCCTAGAAAGCGGGATTGAACTACACTTTTCGTAAAGCGTACTGTTTGAGATAGGGCTAGTCATTGGGTTAGCCAAACCAATCTATAGGCAATTTCTCTGGAAAAAATCTAGCAAAGCTTCCTCATTTTTCAGAAGGCAAATGCTTCAGAACCATACTTGACCACTGTCATCACTGTAGCTTCCGATTTTCTAGTCTTGGCTCGCAGACTTATCTTTCTTTTCTTTCAAACTCTTTTCAACTGTGAAAAAAACAAAATGACCTTGGCTATTCTAATTTTAACATCTTCACTGCACCCACTGACTTCACCCATAATACTACCTAGGTAAGTGAAGCTGTCCACTTGATCGATTTTTTTTTGTTATCCAGCATTATCTTTTCATCTTCACTTATTCCTAGCCTTAGCAAGCTTTTGAGGAATGGACAAAGTGTCTGTTGTTGTTTCTAATTTTGCCTATTAGCAACACAATTGCTGAAAGTGCTTTTCCTATAATGAGCTGCAAAGGTCAAAGCTTTGAAATAGAAATTTCTAACAATCATAGATGCAATTTTTATCTTTCGATTGTGGATGTCAGTCACTGGCCAATAATTTTTTTTTTTGTACCGTCGGCCAAAATAATTTTATTCAACAGCAACATATATTTTAAAAATGCAACTGAAAATACTATTGACAGTGGACGACATAATGCCAAAACTGATTCGCCCGGCCCTGATGGGGAAGAATACAAAATAGATGAAATCTTAGAAGCATTCAGTTTTAATAACAATTATAAGTTGAAGCCAGATCGTATCTTTAGTTTATTATCAAGTAAAGGTTTATTTGCTCAGTGTGTGCATAGTTTGATGTGCATTTGTTACCAATACCAATGCTAATGCTCATTTACCAATGCTAATCTTTTTTTCCAAAAAAGAAAAAAAAATTAAAGTAACACTGAAAAAAAATAGAAGAATAAAACATGGGTAATTACAGCAAATTGGTTAAGAATGGAAACATTAAATTATATTATCAAGTTTTGTTACTTTTTTATACAACTTGCAGAAACTTGTGGCTAGTTCAACACTGGAGGTTATTTTTTCCATTGAATAATATATTTGTAAATTGGAGATTGCTAGGCAGCACTAGAAACGCATTTATGAATTTTTAAAGGCTCTATTGGATGAATGGAGACAGTGGGCTTCCGAATTATTAATGTTATAATAGGTTAGTAGTTGAGGTGGAAGATTATTGTGGAAAGCAGAGTAAGCAAGCGATAAGTTTAGTTTTTGTATGATTTGATCAAGTGGAGCTATGCCAAAATCTGAATACAAATCACGGGTTGGATATAGACGGGGAAGCCAAAAAAAATGCTTTAATGGCACGGTTTTGGGCATATTTTAGAATCAGCGTAAATTCTTTTGAAGCGTCTATTGTCATAAGAATTTTGTTTTTAGAGTTTTGGTTACTATTAAGCCGAGCTGCTCATTAATTACAGGTCATTGCCACGAACAGTTTGATAGTTAAACAGCATATCCAGAGGAATAGGCTAAATCAAGTTTTAGAAGCCAATAAAAATGTTTCACAGCTGTAAAATCATTATGACTCATAAGTCAGCAGCAACAATACAGAAGAATATTGATGAATTGTTAAACAAAGAATTTTAACGTAAGAATGTAAAACGCTCATTTTGCATGAAAACGCATCAGGGTATACCAAGGGTAAGTAACCTATTATTCACACAGAGCAAGTATCTGCGGAAAACCACTGCGGATTGCGTTTTGCAGAGGAACTCATGCGTCTCTTGCCACTTGTCTTTGCAATTTTCCGCAAGACATATGCGTTTAAAAAAATCCAACGCATACGGTTAAAACGCTTGCGGCTTGGAGAAGAAAAGAACATGAAGGCAGTTGAAAGGCAGATTTATGCTTTTGAATTTCATCAAATATTAAGCATAAAAGATCCTATTTAATTCAGAATGCTTGGGAGGAAATATCGAGAAAGACGAATTTGCCCGATAGGATGTGGTGAAAAGTATACTGCAATATTTTAACAGCAAGCTATCCACCAAAGCTCACAAACCACTAAAAAAAATGGAGGAGTTGTACTTTTCTGTGATCCCCCATTTTTGGGATAATTGCAATTTTTTATTTGGTAATTTTACTCTAACAGCCCAGCCTAGGCTAAGTAGATCTAGACTGTGAGTTGAGCTGGACCACAGTCACGGGGAAGATGCAATATCCTATGTCAGGGACATGCAGGGCAAACTTGTTTAAAAAATTGAATTTGACTCAGACGCAGGAAAAGTGACCAACTGCAAAGATCCTGGTAAATTTGGAATATAGGACAATAATGAAATAGCCGAGAAATGCAACTTTTGATGTGAACAGAGTTTACGGTTTCACCGTTGCGGCAATGCGATGCAGAATACGCACCGTATTACGTTTTCAACAATGAACCTTTCAGTGTGAATAGTAGGTAAGCAACGTAAAAGTTGAGTTGAATTTGGGGGAAAATAATATTTTTTGGCCTGTTTTTTCAAATGCGCTGGCTTATTTTTGGCTTATTTTTCAAAAGCTCCGACTTACTATTTCTCACATTCTGGTAACACTGTTCTGTTGCTCAGGAAAAAAACTCCTTGAACCGTCATGTGATTTGTTAATGCCTAGAATCATTTACAAGATTACCATAGGCTGGGCCAGTGCTAGTCTTGTAAAGTTTATAGGCTTGCTAGGTTTACCTTATGAATCTTCTTTCATGATCAGGTTAACTCTTTTTGTTTGATCTGGGATTGTACTAGCCCTAGAGGTAAAGTTCTACCAAATCATATTATTGAGTTAGGAAGAAAGTGAATACACCATTTGATGCCTTTTTTTATGCTGATAATCATTTCTATCAAAAATGAATTTCAGCCCCGCCCCCCTCTAGGCCTATATATACCTAACCCTGAATTGGCATATATGGGGGGGGGGGAGGTTGAAATTCATTTCCAATAGAAATGATTATTATATTCGTAATCAGCATAAAAAGGCATCAAATGGTGTATTCACTTTTGTCCTAACTCAATAATATGATTTGGTAGAACTTTATCACCCTAGGCTAGTGCATAGCCTTTTCTTGCTCATTCATTTACAGGAGTCATATACAGGTAGGCCTAAACTAAATTTACACTGGTGGCATAAGGGGTAAAATTCTACTTTTGGCTATCTTGGAAAGGTGTTAGGCTAGGAAAATGAAACTTCCAGGGATGGGTCTACAGGCTAAAGTATGTCCTGGGAAGGTATTTTGAAGGGGAAGGTGCCCAATGGATATTCTTAAAAAAATTACATTCTATAGAATGTAAAAATAATATCCAACTACACTTAGTATCAAGATAAAATATCATGCTAGACAGATAATAACATTTTTAAGACTCTTGCACCTTTACCTACCTAGCTGAATATTTGACTGTCTATGCAATATACAGAATATCTACCTAGTTGGATAGTAACATAGCTTAGTCTTTTGGATATATATTCAAATAGGCAAATAAGAAGATTCTCTAAGCAGTTTTGGGTTAATATCCAACTAGCCAGATAAATTGTTTCTCTTAGGAACAGCAAGAATATCCACCTAACTGGATAATAATGTAGCTTAGTGTTTCTGATATATATATCCAACTAGGCAGATAAGAAGATTCTCTAAGCAGTTTGGGGTTAATATCCAACTAGCCAGATAATTCATTTCTCTTAGGCACAGCATGAACATGTAACTAGGTGGATAGCCTAATACCAAGTCTTAACACTTCTGATATATATCCAACTGGGAGGATAAGTAAATTCCATTACACAGTTTTCAGATAATATCCAACTAGCCAGATAAATTGTTTCTCTTAGGCATAGCAAGAATATCTAACTATGTGGATAATAATGTAGCTTAGTGTTTCTGATATATATCCAACTAGGCAGATAAGATGATTCTCTAAGCAGTTTGGGGTTAATATCCAACTAGCCAGATAAATTGTTTCTCTTAGGCAGAGAGAATATCTATCTAGTTCAATAATAATGTTGCTTAGTGTTTCTGATATATATCCAACTAGGTAGATAAGAAGATTCTCTAAGAAGTTTGGGGTTAATATCCAACTAGCCAAATAAGTCATTTCTCTTAGTCATAGCATGAACATCTAACTAGGTGGATAATACCAAGTCTTAACACTCCTAATATATGCAACTAGTTGGATAAGTAAATTTCATTATACAGTTTTGGGATAATATCCAACAAGCCAGATAAATTGTTTCTCTTAGCCACAGCAAGAATATCTAACTAGGTGGATAATAATGTAGCTTAGTGTTTCTGATATATATCCAACTAGGCAGATAAGAAGATTCTCTAAGCTGTTTGGGGTTAATATCCAACTAACCAGATAAATTGTTTCTCTTAGGTTGAGAGAATATCTACCTAGTTGGATAATAATGTTGCTTAGAGTTTCTGATATATATCCAACTAGGCAGATAAGAAGATTATCTAATCAGTTTGGGGTTAATATCCAACTAGACAGATAACTCATTTTTCTTAGACATAGTATGAACATCTAAGTAGTTGATTAATACCAAGTCTTAACACTCGTGATATATATCCAACTAGGAGGATACGTAAATTCCATTAGGCTATACACTTTCGGGAGAATATCCAACTAGCCAGATAAATTGTTTCTCTTAGGCTGAGAGAATATCTACCTAGTTTGATAATAATGTTGCTTAGAGTTTCTGATATATATCCAACTAGGCAGATAAGAAGAATCTCAAAGCAGTTTAGGGTAAATATCCAACAAGACAGATAATTCATTTTTCTTAGGCATATCATGAACTTCTAACTAGATGGTTAATACCAAGTCTTAACCCTCCTGATATATATCCAGCTAGGAGACGTAAATTCCATTAGGCTATGCAGTTTTGGGATAATATCCAACTAGCCAGATAAATTGTTTCTCTTAGGCACAGCAAGAATATCTAACTAGGTGGATAATAATGTAGCTTAGTGTTTCTGTTATATATCCAACTTGCCAGATAAATTGTTTCTCTTAGGCTGAGAGAATATCTACCTAGTTGGATAATAATGTTGCTTAGAGTTTCTGATATATATCCAACTAGGCAGATAAGAAGATTCTCTAAGCAGTTATTGGCCAATCAGTATTATGTCTGCTGTCGGGAAAATCCTAGAAGGTATTGTCAACACTGCCATTCTTAGACATTTGATCACAAATAACCTTCTATCGAAACAACAACATGGTTTCCGACCAGGCAGATCAGTCGAAACCAATCTGATTGACTCGTATAATTACATAACTGAGCTCCTCGACCAAGGTCTCCCAGTGGATATGATCTTGCTAGACTTTGCTAAAGTCTGCCATCAAAGGCTTCATTTGAAACTGAAGGCAGTTGGAATTCAAGAGGGAGTGGTGGACTGGATCACGTCTTTCCTAAAGGGAAGAAAGCAGCAGGTCAGAGTTTTTGGTGAAGGTGGCAGAGCTTACTACTCCAAAATAGCTGAGGTCTTAAGCGGTGTTCCTCAAGGAACAGTTTTGGAACCTACACTCTTCAATGTATATATTAATGACGCTCCAAGAACCGTTACAAGCAAGCTTAGCCTGTACGCCGACAACTCAAAGCTCATTGGTCCTGTTGGAACTGAGCAAGGTGTGACCTCAATACAGTCAGATCTTGACAGCTTTGGCGAATGGGCCAAGATATGGAGGCTTGAGTTTAATGTCGAAAAGTGCAAGGTTCTCCATTTTGGAAGAAATAACCCACAATGGCAATACTCGATGTCAGCAAATGCTGGTGTGAGACAGCCACTCTCCGAGAGTCCCTCTGAAAGAGATCTGGGGGTTGTTGTAGATGAAGACCTTAATTTCAACTGCCACACCCGAGCTGCAGTAGCAACGGCGAACCAAACTCTCGGTCTCATCAAACGTACAATGACAAGTAGATCCCCTGCAATAATCACAAAACTTTACAAGAGCCTGGTGAGACCGAGATTAGAATTTGGAATGTGTGTCACCATGCCAATTAATAAAACAGACCAGATGGCTCTCGAGTCTGTCCAAAGACGGGCGTCAAAATGCGTAAAGGGGCTCAGAGACAAAGAGTATGAATGCCGACTGCAGAGCCTCAAGCTAACAACTCTGACAAACTGTCGGCAAAGAGGTGATATGATAATGACCTACAAACTGCTCAAGTCTGACGACAAGGACCTCTTTCAGCCTGCCCAGTTGTCAAGAACCAGGGGTCATTCAGCAAAGCTTTTTCGGAAGCGTGCTAATACAAGGAAGAGGAACCATTTCTTCTCCAACCGCATCATAAGCCTCTGGAACGATCTGAGCAAAACGACAGTGAGTTCACCATCCATTGACAGTTTCAAAGCCAATCTTGATAAGGAATGGGAAACCAAACTATGGCTCACGCAATGGGATGAAGCTGATGTCCCGTGGCCCTATCATCACTAACTGGCGTACACTGGACTCGTCCATATTGCTAGCAAGTGCGATTTAAGGTAAGCAGTTTGGGGTTAATATCCAACTAGCCAAATAATTCATTTCTCTTAGTCATAGCATGAACATCTAACTAGGTGGATAATGCCAAGTCTTAATACTCCTAATATATCCAACTAGGAGGATAAGTAAATCTCATTATACAGTTTTGGGATAATATCCAACTAGCCAGATAAATTGTTTCTCTTAGGCACAGCAAGAATATCTAACTAGGTGGATAATAATATAGCTTAGTGTTTCTGTTATATATCCAACTAGCCAGATAAATTGTTTCTCTTAGGCTGAGAGAATATCTACCTAGTTGGATAATAATGTTGCTTAGAGTTTCTGATATATATCCAATTAGGCAAATAAGAAGAATCTCAAAGCAGCTTATGGTAAATATCCAACAAGCTAGATAATTCATTTCTCTTAGGCATAGCATGAACATCTAACTAGATAGTTAATACCAAGTCTTAACCCTCCTGATATATATCAAACACGGATGATACGTAAATTCCATTAGGCTATGCAGGTTCGGGATAATATCCAACTAGCCAGATAAATTGTTTCTCTTTGGCACAGCAAGAATATCTAACTAAGTGGATAATGCTGAATCTTAGATATTATCATATATATTTAACTAGGCAGGAAGTTACTTAACTAGCCTACCTATTTTGATTAATATCAGAAGGGCTAGGATAAAGTATTATCCACCAAGTTAGATGTTTATGCTATGTCTAAGAGAAAAAATTGTCTGACTAGTTGGATATTATCACTACTTTGTATGAAGAATTGACTTATTTGTCTAGTAAGATATATATCACAAGCATTAAGTTAAAGTATTATCCACCTAGTTAGAGATACTAAGTTGGCTCTTATGCTTTATTGTATTTGGCTAGCAAGATAAAACTATTTTTCTTTTAAATTTTAATTATTTTCCCAGTTGGATAATTTCTTATTTGCTTAAAAGGATTTTTCAGATAGCTAACTAGTTGGATAATTTTGGCAATAACTAAGTATGGTTGGATATTATTTTTACATTCTATAGAATAGAAGTTTTTAGATAATATCCATTGGGTATACTCCCATTTTGAAGGGTAAATGTTTACTGAATCATATTATTGAGTTTCAAATAAAGTGAATATACCATTTGATGCCTTTTTTTTATGCTGATTATGAATATAGCCTAACAATCATTTCTATTGGAAATGAATTTTAGCCCCCCCCCCTAAATATGCAAATTCAGGGTATATATTTCTACATTAGGGGGGGGGTGTGGGGCAAATTTTATTTCTGATGTAAATGGGAGATAAGTTTAAACTTTACCCCACCCCCTTATGTAGAAATATATACCCTGAATTGGCATATATAGGGGGGGGAGGGCTAAAATTCATTTCCAATAGAAATGATTATTATATTCGTAATCAGCATAAAAAAGGCATCAAGAGGTGTATTCACTTTATTCCTAACTCAATAAAATGATTTGGTATATATTTACATTTTGAAGTACCTACCTCTACTCCTTCTCCCTCTAGAGGGTCCTGAAATTTGCCTACATGACATGACTATACCTATTGAAATTTTGACAAAACAACATTTTACCTTAATTTTCAGTTTCTTTTTCTCTGGCTTTAGTTCTGAAAATGTAATTCCTGTTATTTGAATAGAATTTTAAGCCATTTCAAAGTTTTTTATTCAATACACAGGAAATTTATTTGCATATCTTTTGAACCTTATAAATTGGGATTGAGCAAAGTTGTGAAGCTGAAAACAATTTTTTTGAAGACTACTTCATTTAAGCCAAAGATCTATTTTGCAAGGTTTCACTTTTATAACACACATATTTTTAAAGGTCATCAAATGTCAGGACCCTCTAGAGAGAGAAGGAGAGGAGGTAGGTACTTCAAAATATCTTCCCAGGACATGCTTTAGCCTGTAGACCCATTCCTAAAAGTTTAATTTTCCTAACCTTGCCCCTTTCTAAGATAGCCAAAAGTAGCTAAAGTAGAATTTACTGCATAAGGTAGTAAAAATCTAATGATTGTCTTCTCAGTTAATGTTGTACCTAAAAGACAAATGGGTAATAGGCCTATTCTACTTTAGCTAGGTGCCTACTTTTGGCTATCTTGGAAATGGGTTAGGTTAAGAAAATGAAACTTTCAGGGATGGGTCTACAGGCTAAAGTATGGGTACATTTTTGACAGTTCATATTATTAACTTACAAATAAAGTAAACATACTCCTCAATGCTTTTTTATGCTCTTTCCAAATATACTAGGCTAATCATTTTTGTTGGAAATGAATTTTACCCCCACCCCTATATATGCCAATTCAGAGTATATGTTGGCACGTTAGGAGGGTGGGGGTAAAGTTTATTTATGATGCAAATGAGAGGTAAGTTTAAACTGTACCCCCCTCCTAATGTGCAAAAATAGGTAAATGTTTGTAGTTCATATTGTTGACTTACAAATAAAGTGAGCATAGCACTTGATTCCTTTTTTTATACTCTTTCCAAATATAACAATCATTTTTGTCAAATGAATTTCACCCCACCCCTATATATACCAATTCAGGGTATATGTTTGGACATTATGGGGGGGGGGGGTAAACTTTATCACTGCTGCAAGTGGGAGGTAAGTTTAAACTTTACCTACCCCCCCCCGTCCCCCGCCCCCCTAATGTGCAAATGGACCTATATAGGCTACCCTGAAGTGGTAAATATAGGGGTGGGGGTAAAATTCATTTGTGACCAAAATGATTATTATATTTGTAAAGAACATAAAAAAAGGCATTAAGTGGTATGGTCACTTTATTTGTAAGTCTTGTAGTTCATATTATTGACTTACAGATAAAGTAAACATAGCACTTTATACCTTTTTTATGCTCTTTCCAAATATAATGATCATTTTGTCACAAATGAATTTCACCCCCACCCCTATATATACCAATTCAGGGTATATGTTTGCACATTAGGGGGGGGGGGTAAACTTTATCACTGATGCAAGTGAGAGCTAAGTTTAAACTTTACCTCCCCCCCCCCCCCTAATATGCAAATAGGCCTATAGAGGCTACCCTGAATTGGTATACATAGGAGTGAGGCTAGAATTAATTTGTGACCAAAATGATTTTTTATATTTGTAAGGAGCATAAAAAAGGCATTGAGTGGTATGTTCACTTTATTTGGAAGTCAATAATATGAACTGCATAAAATTTACCCAAATGTATACCATGAATTGGTATATATAGGGGTGGGGATAAAATTCATTTCCA
This sequence comes from Artemia sp. Qi Xiang Cuo, assembly GCF_049724085.1. Classification (NCBI taxonomy): domain Eukaryota; kingdom Metazoa; phylum Arthropoda; class Branchiopoda; order Anostraca; family Artemiidae; genus Artemia; species Artemia sp. Qi Xiang Cuo. The sequence continues at coordinate 43,821,527 of NC_142810.1, forward strand.
ACAAACATGATTTTGCATTATGTGGGCACTGCAAAGAAGTCAAGTTTGGTTAATGTTATATGCAGTATGAAGGTAATGAGAGACAAAGCATGCCAAATGGGTGTTTCAATAGAGAAATGGAATGCAGAGCCTTGGTTTCTTAATGTGTTTACAATATTTAAATGATTGTGTTTTGGGGGTTTAGGAAGGGGAAAAGGTACCTAGGTTAGGTAACATATTTAATATAGGGTATGCTTTACCCCCACCCCCTAATGTGCAAATATATAGCCCAAATTTGTTTATAAACTATTGTATATTCATTTTATTTTATTCATTAGCATTAACCAAACATGACTTCTTTGCAGTGCCCACATAATGCAGGAGTACCAAATGATTAGTATATTTGGAAAGAGCATAAAAAAAAGGCATCAAGTGGTCTGTTTACTTTATTTGTAAGTCAAAAACATGAACTGCCAAAAATTTACCAAATTTTGTCCCAGGAAGATATTTTGGTAAATTTCTAGTGGCCTACATAATTTAGCTAAGATGAAAGTGAAAATGTCATTTGATACCTTTTTTGTGCTTGTTCATAATTCAATAATTACTTCTGGGGCTAATTGCATCTTGAGCCCTTAAACAGGCCCCAAAGGTATTTTATATGAATAATGAAAAAGCATCAAATGATGTTTTCACTTCCATCCTAGCTAAATTATATGGCCAACTGCAAATTGACATTAAAATTTACCTACCCCCCCCCCCAATGTGCAAATATATACCCTGAATTGTCAACAGCAAAGTTTCAAATTGCAAAATTCAGCACTATTTTTGGTGATGGTATTTGAAAAACTTGAAACAGTTGGAAAACAGTATATATTTGAGTTGCCTAATAAATAAGGTTTGAATTTGTTATAAATAAGTATTTTTGGAATATATTACTCTTGAATAACTTATTTATAAGCTAGTGATATGTTTTTAACCACTTTTCAATAGCTTAACTACTGTTGATAACTTCTTTGTGTGGTTACAAAAAGGAAATACCTTTACGGCCCCTTTAACAGCTTAAGATGCAATTTGCCCCAGAAGTAAATCTTGAATTATGAAAGAGCATAAAAAAGGCATAAAATGATGTTTTCACTTTCATCTTAGCTAAATTATATAGCCCACTATAAATTTACTTGTATTTTGAAGTACCTATCTCCACTCCTTCTCCCTCTAGAGCAAGCCTTCCTAAACTATGGGTGGCAACTCCAAATAGGGTTGCATAGCAAATCATGGGGTCACTAGAGATTTAAAAGTCAAATATCAGTTGTCTTTTGGTATCTGACCAGTTAACAACTAATTGACTTTAAGCTGGATTAACTCTATCTGTTTAGAATATACTCATGCTGTGCAGAGCAATAATTCTGGATAATTATTATGAACTGGTTTGGATGGTTTTTTTTACTGACTTTTCATTATGTCTCTTGAATTTAGAATTTGTGGTTATTTACCCAATTGTGGTGATTGACTGAGTTTATATTGGCAACAGTTTTTGGCACTGATTTGGAGTGGATTTTTATCTATTGAATATTATTACTGTAAGTGTAATTATCTAATAATGTACAACTTGGATATTATTTTAAATCCAATATTTAGTTTTATTTCTCAATTGATGATTGATTATATCAAACTAGAGACAATAATAGCTAAGTCAACAAGCTTTTTCAGCCATGAAACTATTCTAAAGGCAAAGGAGGTTTTACATCAGGTGCTACAAATTGGAACATGTTTAATTAGATGCCAAAAAGATGATGAAAATGTCCTTGACGTTTGTAAGTGGCTATCTAAAGCATTAAAAGAAAACATAAGATCCCAAAATTTGTAATATACTTGCCCTGTGAAATTCCACCAGCTGGTCATGTGATTGTTGCAATGTTAACCTGTTGCATGAATAAACTTTCCTTTAAAATGGACAGTTTGTCTGAGCTAAATAACCAACATCCTGCAGTACAGGCAACCTCTGCTTGACCCTCTTCTGCTCAGCTGTCTTGCACCAAGGACCCATCCAAGCCTCATACCTATGCTGTTGTGTTAATAAATTGTCGTCCAATCTTTCATCTCCACTATTAAGGAAAGATTTTATGGATAAAATATGTCCTTAAGCTGCAAATGATACTTCAAAGGTGAAACATTCTTCATCAGAATGGAAAATTGCTGTAAAAAGTGAACCCACGGCCTCCTCAATTGCTGACCAGATGAAATAGTTCCAACCTTGCCTTTTAGCCTCTGTTAAATCTTCTGCCTTCATCAGTGTAATAAAAAGCATACCAACAGAAATTAATGAAAAAGATCTAAAGAAAATTATTCCAAAATACGTCAAAGGTTTGCAGTGTGGCAAGTCATGTGTCTTCAAGATTTACTTTGAAAAATGGAGTGATCTTGATTCTTTTCTGAAAAATTCTGTGAAGATGGGTTATGAGAAGTTAGCTGTCCCGAATTTCATATTCATACCTAAACAGTGTTTCAGATGCCATCAACAAGGACATTTTGCTGCTGATTGTAAGAATGCAGAACTTTGCTCTTGCTGTGGTTCCACCAGGGATAATCCATGTGTCTGGAACATGTTTTGCATTACATGTAAAGAGTCTAATTACACCAGTTACAGTATCAAATGCCCTGGCAACGCTCAAACCGATAAATGGGCAGCTAAGTTGATCAATGGATATTCGTTTTCTCTCTTGGAACATTAATGGTGGTCTTATAAAAAGACCTATTCTTGAGAATATACTTCATAATCATGATATTCTGTGTTTTCAGGAACATTTCCTGACTAACCACAGCCTTGGTTTACTCAACATTAGTGCTAACTTCAAAACTTTTTCGGTTCCACCTAAACATAGTGCTTCTAAAGGTAGAGCTTCTGGTGGTATTGCTATTTATTTAGCATCTAATCTTAATTCTAGTGTTTTTTTTTAATCTAGTGATAGTTTTTTAGCATGTTCAAGTAGATGAGTGCATAGTAATAAATATGTATTTACCCACTGATTACAAAGATGAAGATTTGGACAGAGATTTTGCATTAGCAGTTAGTAAACTTTGCTCTTGTCTTTGTGATGTCCTTATACTGGAAATTCCATGTTTGATCATAGGTGATTTAAATTGCAGGTTGTCTTCAGCTTCTATCCATGCTTCTTTACTATTAGGAATATTTCGTGATGATTTTAAATTTCAGCCAAAATCTGCTCAGATTACTTACATTCATTCTTCCTCTTTCACATCTAACCTCAAACATGTTGTGTCATGTAACCTTTATATACTTTGTGTTAAGGTAATTTCCAAATTACCTTACCTTACTGTTAAGGTAATTTCCTTTACCTTACTGTTAAGGTAATTTCTAAGTTTCAGATCACCTTCCTATTGCTTCTAGTTTTAAACAAGAAGCTTCTCAGATTCCAGTATTACAGTTTCATATTGTTCACTGGTATAAGTGGTATACTTGTTGCAATCGGAAAAAAATTAACACATCTCAGTTCATCAAAACTTCAGATAGCATCCTAAACAAGATTCAGATTCCATTTCATCTTCTGCAATTGTCTTCCAATAAAGGCATTAATGAAGTTAGATTAACTCTTGATATCTACTCTGCAGAATGCCATGCGCTTCATCTACATCTGCCATGCACTTTTGTATGCTGAAAAAAGGCCAGTTCCTCTTAAAAAAATCTGTGTTGGCACCCAAGCTCCTTGGTGGTCAGGAAATCTAATGTTTTCTGAAGCTTGTGACCTTGCTAAGTTTTGGTACAAATTATGGAGATATTGCCCATGCTGCCATCATGGAATAGTCAATGAACTGAAAAAAGTGTCAAGAAAATGTTTTGCTAAGGAACTTACCCTTCATTGATCTAAAATACAGACACTTTATTCCAAGAAGGTTGGGAATTCACCTGATCTACTGTGGAAGCTATTACCTTGTACTATCGCCTCCAATTTGCCAGACCCAAATGACATTCCTTTGTCCAAATGCATATCCCATTTTTTAAATGAATTTTCTGAGCCTGATCCTGTTTTAGAGTCACAATTTTGTGACGAGCTCTGCAAATTCATTGATGAATCTCCTGACCTTGATTTTGTTGTTACTTGTGACGCTGTCATAAAAGCCATATCCCAACTTAAAAAGAAAGTGTCTTGTGGGATAGATAAGGGTTTTGTACTGATGAGTCACCTCAGCCTTGTCATGCAAATGGCATTTGTTATAGGCACTGTTCCTTCCTCATTCTGCATTGGTGATCTGACTCTAATTCTCAAAAAAGGAACATCCGAATTGCAATGTTCCTCTTTCTGACCCATCACTGTCTCTACTTTTGAGCTCCTTTTGTTGATGAGTTCATCACAGAAATGTTACATTCCCCCATATCAGTTTGGTTTTCAGGCTAATCTTGGCTGTTCTCATGCTCTTACACTAGTTTTTACTGCCCTTGCTGATGGTGAATCTTCAGAAGAAAGTATGATCTTTGCTGGACATGACACTAAATGTGCATTCAGTTCCTTAATTCATTTTTCCATGCTTCTTCATATGGCAAAGCAAGGCGGAAACCCATCAGTTGTCCGTGTTCACAAGAATTTATGTAGGAATCTTAGTGCATTTAAAACTCCCATCCTGTTTTCCCTTGCAATTGGCTCTTCATCAATCCCAATATAATTGCATTAATTCTTGTGTGAGGCCAAACTCTTCAAATTCCTTGAATATGCTTGTGATTCCTCAGTACCCTATCCTTGTTAAAAAAGGCACTAGTCAGGGAGCTATCACTTCCCCAACCCTGTTCAATAATAGTGTCCTGGATACTCAGGCAAAGTGTCTTCCTTCATGCATTCTTGGGAGAATTGATATGTCTCATATTTGTTATGCTGATGACATCTTGAATCTCAGCTGTATGATCCAGCACATTGAGCAGAATTTCAAAATCCTCAAAGATGAATATTCAAAAACTGGGCTGTCTTTTAATCCTGAGAAAACCAAAGTTGTCCTTTTCAATTGGCGAAATCCCTCTACTTCTCTTCTAAATATGGACGGTTCTCTTGTTAAACTTGCAGACCATATTACATACATGGGCCTTCCAATTGGCACATCTATTGGTTATACATGTCATTTGCTGATTTTTGACGTTGAGTGTAAAATTAGCACTTCTTATGCTGGAATCCTAAAAAGCAGACTACATTTCAACTGCTACCTTCTAGCACCCGTTTACAACGCCACAGCCCTTCCTCATCTGCTTTAAATTGCTCCTTTCTAGAAATTCTTTACAGTTACAGATAAAAAGCACCTACAGTAAATCTTCTTCAGATTTGCTAAATATCTTTTACATTTGACCCATGTGAAAAAAAGCTGTATTCATTTGTATAAACTAGCTGACCGTAACATTAGAATTAATAGATCTCTATCCCATTTTCAAAGTAAGTTTAATCATCCATGGTCATCAATTTATTCACAATAGTCTGTTTGTGACAAAATGTAATGTATGTAATGATTTTTTCCAAGCTGTGTTATTTGTCAGATATCTTTGCAAAACTAAATGATCTCAACTTGTCTCTTCAAAGAAAAAGATGCCATATATTTACTTCTAATGATAAAATTGAAAGTTTTATTAAAAAGATTAAATTTTGGAAAGATAGGATAAAAAAAATTGTTCAAAATATTTTCCAGTGTTGATTATTTTATAATCAAGAGAAGCTTGTATTCAAAATCTGTTTCGTATTGATTTAACTGAGATTGATCACGTGCCACTTAAAGCTCAACAGGAATTTGCTGAGCTTCCAACTGATTTAAACTTAAAACTACAATTTCCAAAAAAGCCCTCGGCTGAATTCTGGATGAGAACTAGAACTGCATTTCCCACACTTGCAGATGCATTGTATGTTCTTCTGCCATTGAACACCATATATTTATGGGAAGTTACTTACTGAACTTTAACACATATCAAACCCCAATATTGTTCATTGCTAAAAAATGTTGAAGAGGTTTTACGTCCAGCAGTGTCAAACATTCCACCAAGATTTTGTTTTTTTATGCAATAAAAAACAGGCACATCCATCTCACTAAAGTTTTTCCTTTCATTTTAATTTAATGTCAACCACCCAACGACTATGTTCAAACACATTCAGTTGACTGTGACACATTCAGTTACTTCCATCCTAGCTAAAAAAAAAACCTTGGTATTGGTCTGTATGTATTTGTAACGATTATGCTGTATTTTCTGTTATAATTTGTCAATTCGATATAAATTAGTTTAATTTAAATATAAATTAGTAATTAGATATAAATAAGTTTTATCACTTTAAACAAATCATTCACCGGGCCTACATTGGTACTAGTGGTTAGTACGTCGGTGCAGTTACCATTTGTTTAAAAGCGGAAAAGTCTCTTCGAGTCCCAACAAAACTTTTTTTTTTAGATAATAATTTTTAATAATTTTTTTTAATAATAATTTAAGACAGTCAGAATATTGTTTTATGTATGGTATTGCAAAATATGTAATTTTGATGAAAAATAGGGCATATAATTTCTTTAAATATAATAAATACAACTTTTCAACTTTTGTTGAATTTTTTATTTTAGATTTCTGTATGTTTCTAAACGAATTCTAAAAATATATATTTTCATGTGCATATGTATATTGTTACCTAATAAATGAATCATCAAAAAGTATTTATTTGTCTTTTAATAATATTTATATGGGGTTGCCAGGAAACTTGCAATTATAAATGGGGTTGTGAATGAAAAAAGTGTAGGAAGCCCTGCTCTAGAGGATCCTGAAATTTGCCTACATGACAGGTCTGACCTATTGAAATTTTGACAAAACAACATTTTACCTTCATTTTCAATTATCAGTTTCTTTTTCTCTGGCTTAAGTTCTGAAAATGCAATTCCTGTTATTTGAGTAGAATTTTAAGCTATATCAATGTTGTTTTTTTTCAAAATTTACGAAATGTATTTGAATATCTTTAAAACCTTATAAATTGGGATTGGGCAAAGTTTTAAAGCTGAAAACAATTTTGTTGTACTTCATTTAAGCAGAAGATTTATTTTGCAAGGTTTAACTTTTATAATTACTAGACCTAGCCAAGGCTTTTGACAAGGTACCATACAACCATCCCAGATTGAAACTCTTTGCAGTAGGTACCCACGTGGACGTGATCGTTTGGGTCATGCACTTTCTGACTGGTTAGACTCAGCAGGCTCGACTCTTCACAGCTAATGGCGACAAGGTTTTCTCCAAACCATGTGATGTTGTAAGCGGAGTCCCCCAAGGTACTGTTTTGGGTCCTACCCTATTCTTAATATACATCAATGATATGGTGAACAGAACAGAAAACAACATCACTCTCTATGCCAACTACTCCAAGCTGTTTGGGCTTGCAAATCAACAAAGTCTGCGGTGTGACCTTCATAAAATCCAAACATAGACACAAGATTGGCTACTTGAATTCAATGCATCAAACTGCAGTGTCCTTCACTTTGGAAGCAACAACCCCGTCACCAGACAACATGTTCAATCCCAATTCACTGGCTGACTTAGTACTAAAGACAAGTCCTAAAGAATGAGATCTAGGAGTGCTGGTAGATGAACAATTGAAGTTCCATGGCCACTGGCAACAAGCAGTTTCAAAAGCAGATAAAAGCCTCAGTCTCCTCAAATGCACCATAACCGGCCGCTCTCGTACAGTCTTTCTAAGGCTATAGTTTAGGCCTGTTTTGGATTTCGGTACATGTCTCACCTCCCCTTCCTATAAGAATGATACCAGTCTAATCGAGGGAGTTCAGAGGCGTGCCACAAAGTGGATAGCTGGCCTACGAGATCTCCCATACAACAAGAGACTGGAACGCATGCAGCTGCCAACACTCGTCTGCAGACGCCGCCGTGGTGATATGATGCTGATCTACAAGTATAACGCACAACCAAATAACCCCCTTTTTACCAAACATTCAAGTCAGCACCATACAAGAGGACACTCTCAAAAGCTGTCAGAACGTTCTGTCAATACACGTACGCGGCAACACTTCTTCTCCAAGCGTGTTGTCAACAATTGGAATAGCTTTCAAGCTGAAACGGTGACTGCACCCACGGCTGCGTCTTCAAGTCCAGACTGGACAAGGAATGGAATGACAAGCTGCGGAAATATGAGTGGGACTGTCCGTCCCACTCAACTACCGACTGATGTCAACTTCATCATAATGACTGTCTTGCTCTGAGGCTGATGCTGCTTTGGGCTTAAATTGCATCTCTCCAGCAGACCTCTCTTATGGCGTGTCACTGGGCCCTAACACAGAGACGAAATTTTGCCATCATTGACCCAGAGCACAACAGATCCAGTATGGACCTTAATTTCGCTCCGAAGTCCAAAATAAGGTAATTAATTAATTATGGTAATAATTCACTGATTTTTAAAGGTCAGGACCCTCTAGAAGGAGAAGGAGTGGAGATAGGTACTTCAAAATACCACTGCAGAACATACTTTAGCCTTCAGATCCATCTCTGAAAGTTTCATTTTCCTAACCTAACCCCTTTCCAAGATAGCCAAAAGTAGCTAAAGTAGAATTTTACCAACAAATGTGCTGCTCAGTGCACCTTTTCTATACTCTTTCTTAATATAGCCTACTAATTGCTTGGCTATCTTCTTGGGACAATTCTTGTTTATATAGCCTAGGCTGCCGACCACTTTATAGTTCCCCACTTGTGTTCTACAATAGCAAACAGCAAATGCTGACATTTTAGCCCACACTGGGAATTTTGTCCAAGGGCTGGAGAAAAGAGTAGTACCACTATAAATTTAAACCTTTCAGGAACGAATCCAGGGTCGGAAATTAACTTGGAAGGTATTGCAGTATAAGCCTAGAATTCCGGCTGTTGAGTAGGAAACATGCTAAGAAAACCAGTTCTACTGACGAATATACAGAATAGGCTAATTGTAGTTAATCTATTTTTATCTGGTGTTTTGCTTGCTATCTTGGGCTCTTCTGTTGGGTGGGGCCAAACTTAGTGCTTACCTTGCATTGACTGACCAATCTTTAAATGTCCTGTGTGATGCCTGGCCAGAATACAGATGCTCAGGTAATTTTCATAGTAATTCCAGGATGATCCAAATTGTGTGTCCAGGTCTTTCTTATTGTTTGATTAGCCAACTTTATAGTTTGGATCAGGGAGTTCAATTGTTCCTTCATTATTTGTCCGTTGTTATTTCATGATGTATTTGGGCTTGCCTTTAGCTTGCTATGGGCAGTGTTTCCACTTATCTTTTCAAACAATCTGTAAAATCCCGACAATTTTCGGGAGAAAATAATATCTGTAGTTCTTTTTGACATCATGGTACAGGGATGTTTTCTAATGCCTTGGTTTTCTCTGAATCAGGGGTGCTGCCGGGAATCTGCCGTGAAGTAGGTTATGGAGGTAGCATTGAAAATGCGTTTTTCTCTATGGAATGCCCTCCATTGTTTCTTGCGGCTTGGAGTATTACCCTGAGTTTTGTTTAATGTTTATTATGGTTATAACCATGGGCGTAGGCAGCATATTGTCTAGGGGGGGGGGGCAGTTGATAGTGTGATGGAGTTTTATCAATTGCTTTTTCCAAACCATCTGCTTTTTCAGCCATATCTAATGTAAATTTGAAGGTTTAGGGGGGGGCAGCTGCCACTCTGCTCCCCCCTCTCCCTACGCCCATGGTAATAACCACTGCCTGCTATACCATCCACAATCAGCCCACCATCTAGTCCCTCTTGTGCTGACATGCTGACATCAGTCCAAAAGAGTATTGCTTCCATTCGTACTGGATGTGCATGGTGTTGATTGTTGTCATCTCTGAGGAGGGTTTGTCCAACTCCATAAACCAGTACCTGCTTTGGATATGGATCTACAAGAATTTCCTGGCACCTTTGTACTTTGCTTCTACTTTGTCTAATAAGGGTCAGATGAGGTCAGATGGCTCTCGCGCCGTTGAGGCTGCAAGTCATTCTATCCTAGTTTAACTTGTTCAGTGCCTTGAAATACTCCTCCCTTTGCGATGAAAGTGGTATTAATCAAAACTGTATTAATAGTGCTATTCTTTGTGACTGAGGCTGCTGCTGAAAACTGGATTGATCAATGCAAAAAAGGTACTTTCATTTCTTTTGCTGGTTTGGCGCCATCTGTCATAGCCACACTCGTCACACTAAGAATTTATAAAAATATAGATGACATTCCCTTCGTTCGCAAGCGAACAAGAAGAGGACGCAGAGGTGGCAGAAAGAAATTTAAGATTGACGTGTTAGTCACCTACAGACGATTGGCCAGCCAAAAGCCTAAGCGTGAGAGTTGTTTAGTCTCAATCCCGCGCGTGAGCCTACCGCCCCGGCTGATCCCTGACAACAATGCTCCTACCAATGATTTCGGGTCTGATTGTCCTCCAGTATTATCGCCGCAGGTTCTCTCTTGTAAACACCAACTTCCCAACTTCCTTCTGAGCAATGTCCGCTCACTAACGACTAAAGTAGATGAGTTAGATGTCATTCTACGTCAGAATAATATCCATATCGCCGCAATTACCGAAACATGGCAGCTCGATGAAACAAGTGGAAGGATAGCTGGTTACAAGGCTTTCTTGAACACTAGAACAAACAGGATTGGCGGAGGTGTTGCCCTATATGTTCGCGATGATATCCCCTGCAAATATTTAGATAACTTCAATAACCCTAACCATGAAGCGATCTGGGCATTATGCAAGCCAAAAAATTTACCACGAGTTGTCTCTTGCATCATTATTGCAAGTATCTACTATCCTGAAAGTGCCAAGAACAGACGGCTGTTGGTATCCTACCTTCAGTCTACGTTAGACACATTACGTCAGCGGTATAGCCGCCCGGGCTTCATATGAGCTGGTGACTTCAACCAAACAAAGAAACAATGGCTTGCTAATATGCTGGGTATGTCACAAGTGGTCAAGATACCCACCCATGTGACCGGGAGTACCCTTGACCTTATTCTTACAAACCTTGCTCCATATTACAAAGACATGTCTTCGAACGGGCCATTGGGCAAATCGGACCATCACACTCTGCTGATGAAGGCAAAAAGTGAAATCAGGAAGCTTAAGAAAATAAAAGTACTCCAGAGACCTATTACAAAGTCTGCTATTAATACGCATGGAATGTGGGTTGGTACTCACTGCTTCAGCAAAGTATACAATGAAAGCGATGTCAACAGGAAAGCAGAAATATTTCAGTCCCTACTCTATGAGAAATACTTAGAAGTTTTCCCGGAAAAGCAATTTGTCGTGAGCGAATCTGACAAGCCCTGGATCACTCCAAAAATAAAACAGCTGATTCGCAAAAAAACCTCTGTAAGGCAGTCAAGTGGTGACGCAACGTCGTTACGATTATTAAGAAACAAAATCGTTAGCCTTTGTCGCGAGGCAAGAAAGTCCTTCGGAAAATCCCTTTTGGACCCTGAAATACAAAAGGATCCCCGTAAATGGCACCGTCTAGTGAGGCAGATTGCTGGAAAAACAGTATCATCCAGTATCCGTATTCTGAACGATGATGGGTCACTCGTGAGTGCAAATGACGTCAACAATTACTTTACTGACATTTGTACATCCTTTCCTGCCCCAACTAACACTGAAATAGAGAATCTACTGTCAATATGCCCTGACGAAGGTGAAATCGAAATAGTTGAGTATCAAGTTTTCAATGAGCTGAACAAGTTGTGTCCATCCAGTAGCTCTTTTCCTGAAGAGCTACCTATAAGGTTAATACGAGAGTTCTCTCTTTTCCTTGCCAAGCCACTTGGACACATCATCAGCGAATGTTTCGCCCAGTCAACTTTCCCGTCGTGCTGGAAACGCGCATTTGTGCGTGTTATACCGAAGACTAAAACACCCAAATCTTGCAACGAGTTACGACCGATATCAATCACATCTACCTTTGCAAAAGTCACCGAGTTATTCATCCTGCGTGAATTGCTCAAGCAAACGCGGGAAAACATAGACCGTTACCAGTATGGCGGCCTCAAAGGTTGCAATACCTCGATATACCTCGAGCGCCTAGTTGACATTATCTTTAAGTGGCTTGACAAGGGCAGTACCTTCATTGACCTAGCTCTCGCCGATTTCAGGAAGGCATTTGACCTGATTTGTCATCTTACGGCAGCAAAAAATATGCGAGCAATGGGCGCACAGAAGCGGTCTCTTGCATTAGTGATGAGCTTCCTTCAGGACAGAATGCAGTGTGTATTTCCATTGTTTGAAGGTGACTTGATCTCATACTGGTCTAAACTTACCTGTGGAGCCCCTCAGGGTCCAAGACTTGCTGGTTTCATATTTATCTCCCTCATCAACTTCCTCCTTCAGAATTTCGAAGAGCGACTCAAATTCGTCGACGATTTATCATTTGTCCTCAAATACCTCGTGAGAGAAGGTGTAATCGAACGTCAGTTCAGCGAGACCCTTCTGGCATCCTTCTCTGAGGACTGTGAACGTTACAAGTTGACACTGAATGCAGATAAATCAACGATCCTCAGGTTTTGCCCCTTAAAACGTGATCTGGAATTCCCGCAAGTCCCTTTCCCTATTGTTCAATCTGCAAAAATCCTCGGAGTCACATTATCGATGGACTGCACATTCACTGAACACATGGAGAAGGTTATTAAGGCTGGCAATGCATCACTTCAGACCCTAGTCCTGATGCGCAGGTTTGGCTGCGACACTCAAAGCCTAAAAAATGCCTATATTACGTATGTGAGACCTCTACTCGAATATGCCGTCGCTGTCTGGGGACCTTTTGTCCAGAGCATCCACTACCTTTGCGATGACCTTGAATCTTTGCAGAAACGAGCTGTTAACATAATCGTTGGTAACAGAAGTGACGACTACAACAAACTCTTGCAAGAACTGAACCTTGAATCTCTCAGCGACAGACGATTATCACTGATCATGTCCCTCGGCAAGTCACTGTTATCTTCGCCCCATCACAGACTGATCCTCCCACCTGATGCTCCTGTTAACCAAAGAACCAGATCCCAGTCGAAGCTACAACCCCCTGTCTGCAGGACCAACCGCTACAAAAACACGTTTGTCCCCTTTTTCGTTGAAGCATACAACAAGACTTAGTTTTATTTGAATTCACGTGTTAGTGTTTTTATAGTGTTATTTGTATTTTTTTTTTTTTCTTCTCATATTGTTGTAAAGACGACATAAATTAGCCATGGCTACGCTGTTCGATCTTAATAAACCTATTTCTATGTCTATGTCTAAGGGTATACGGAAATGTAGTCTCTTGATAACTTTGTTTAAGTCAGCATGGTCAAAATAAGTCCTGAGTGTCAGGGGTGTCCTGAGGCTCATTTTCTGGGGGGGGGTTGTGATCTTCGTAAATTTTACCGAATCGCCACATGATTTATGCCGAATTTTCTGCAGAAATCAAGAATTTTGCTCATTTTTGGCCGATTTTGCAAAATTTCTGTCTTTCTGCCTACCGAATCCCCCAAAAGATGGGGAGCGCACCCCCACCTCGGGACGCCCCTGCTGAGTGTCACGCCTGACTTCCTTGTCATGACCACAGGATTCACACACAGTGGTAGTTTGGTCACTTTATCCATGACACCAAGTGACTCCAGCCAGTCTAGGTCTATTTTTGCTTGCTTGAAAGGCAAATGGAACTTGGTTTGGTGGCTGTAGAGTAGGCATTGTGCCCTCTTCAAGACCAATCTTGCAGTTTCCAGGCAATATCCATATACCCTCAAATACCTCACTGAATTCATTTAACAGGTTTTGGACATCTAGGCTGGTAGGGGCCAGATTTTTGAGGATAGATGCTCTATCAGTACAAACCATATAGAAGTTTTTATAGTCTGGGGGATTTGGTTCTTGTACAGAACTTTTGGGGTGACCATCCCTTGTACCTTTTTAGCTGTTCCTCTAGAGTGGTTGGTCTACACATCAACATTTGGCAGCAGTGCTGGCTTTCTTGCCAATTTATTAAAGTTTTTAAGGGCAATCTGTTGGCCTTAGCACCAGTGTCTTTCTTGATCTCCTATTGACTATCTTGCTCTGCTAGTTATATCAGTGCATAAGGCTTTTCCACTTTTTTTTTCACTGGAGATGAACTCAGTCATGGATTCCATCCCTTCTTCTACCTTGCTTCTTGTTTCAAGCCATGTACTACCTTGCTATTGCACATCTTGGCAAAGTGGTTCATTTTCCTGTAATTGCTGCAGTGCTTTCCTTTTGTTGGGTACTTGTGGCCTCACAAGTACCCTGCTTGTGGACTTTGAAGACCAATCAATCTTAAACTGGTTGATCTTTTAGAGTGTCAAATTCATATTCCTCTGCAAGTACTTTCAACTGGGCAACATAGGGCTCTATAGTCTTTTCCTCTGCTTGGTTTCATTGGTGAAAGCTATATCTGGCATAGATAGGGTTTGCACTTGGCTGAATATACTTTTTATTTAATCCAGGTATGCTTTTGGCTTGTTTTGTGTCAGTTAGGGAAGATTTAACTGTGTCTGATTTTCCACTTAGTGGACTGGGAATATAACTTCATAATGCCTCCTGAATATCCTCTTACAGTAATGAACTGTAATTAAGGAGCAACTCGGTTCAATAGTATTTGAAACTCAAAGAAATGGAGTTTTGATAACAATCGATACATACAAAAATTTGCTTTTTATACTAATTCCAAATATATAAAATTCATTAAGTTATATGTTACTCATCAAAGGCTACAAGCCAGAGAAAATTTGCTTGATTTTTGAACGGGGGGGGGGGCAACGCCCCCAAGAAGTCAAGGAACAAATAAACTTTCACCTACCATCAATTTCAGCATATATGAGAACCCTACTTATGTGGTTTCAAGCTCTTATCTACAAAAATGTTGATTTTTTTTATATATATTTTTTTACCAGAATGAACATCATAGAAAGGCCTATGTATTTTTCTTCAGTGTGATTGTATTGAATCAGTGGTCCTAGAATATTGGGAGAGGGCTCATTCAAACCAAATTCAAATGTTCTAGGGCTGTATTTAAGTACCCAAAAATATTGGAGAGTAGCTAGCCCACCTCCCACACCCCTTTTTCCCGAAGATATCCAATCAAAATTTCGAGATAGCCATTTGATTCAGAATAGTTGAAATGTCCAATAACTATATCCTTGCGGATGAAAAGACCCCCACAGCCCCTGGGGAAATGGCTGTAAGCTATGAAATCTGTCAATTTTCACATGTAGCATTTGTTGTTAGGAAATATGGCGAAATTTTCTGGGGGGGGGGAAGGCCCACAGTGCGAAAATTTTTCATAAGGAGGAGATTTTCCAGGGGGAAATTTCCAGGGAAAATTCTACATAGGGAAAGGGAAATGTATTTCCTGGTGTGATTTGAAAAACGGCCAGAAATTAAATAAAAAAACAACAACTTTTTCAACTGAAAGTTAGGAGCAATATCAAAAGTTAAAACAAACGGAAATTAATACATATATGATTCCTCAAACCTTGCTCTATTTGCTAAAGTTTGATTTTTGTCACAGTTCTTTAAGAAAGACTGCTCAAACACGAGTTCCTTTGAATTTGGATGAGAAGTATTCTTAAAGAACGTCAACACTTTAGTGTTAAGATTGAGTTATAAGGAAAAGGTAGTCCCCCTAATATACGAAATAATTTTATTTGTTTTAAGTTTTAATGTTACTTCTTACTTTAAGTTGAAAATCCTTTTTTTTTTATTAGTAAAAATTAGGACTTGGTACTGACAAGATGGCCGGTTCCTTCTTATAAGGAAAGATTTTGTTGTTGGATGGATACTTGATTACAACGTGAAGGTTTCTGTTTTTGAATCCCCCCCCCCCCCAGAGAAAAAAGAAGAAAAACAGAAAATGTTTTTAGGAGGCACTTTTTAAAAGGTGATTGTATCAAATCAGTGGTCATGAAAAAAGTGCTCTCTCAATCTGAATTTTAAATTTACTAGTGCCTTGTTTAAGTAGCAAAACAATTGCACCTCCGTAAAATATAGTTTTCACCATTTTTTGCTATAGTCTATACCACCAGTTTAGGCCTAAGCTTGGTAAAAATGTTTTAATCTAGAAAGAGTAGCCTAACATTTAAGGGGTTTTTTTGCTAACAGTGTTACCTAACAAAAATTTGTTTGGATGGCGGAAACAGAATTGTTAGCTAACAGAAATAGTTAGCTCACAATTCGCAGAAACAAGATATTGCGCAGGAATAATTCTTATAGAAAAAAATATTACTATTAATGCCAGCAAGTGAAACAAAGGCACAAAACATTTTATTAATTGGCAAATACATTGAATTTAGGTGAAAATTAAAACACCAGTGCTTAAGCTTTCCTAAAGTAACTGTTTAGTGCATTTACATAAATTATCCCGTGTATGGAGGAAGTGGATTAACTTACTAAAAAATATAATTTGATTGCTTATGTGAAATCGTTAGATTTTTGATCATATCAAATTGCTATGACTACGTGGCAATGTCTTCTTTTTTCTGTTTTTTAAACTGAAGAATTGATTTTTTTTTTCAATGAGATGAACAGAAAAGACATTTATAAAACAATAGAAAGTGAAAGGAAGAAAACTAAGAAATAGTAGCATTCCTCGATTCTTTATCAATATTGTAAACATAAAAAGTACCCATCCTGCTTATTTCGAATATTCCGCTTTAAATTCCCCAACAATTTCCTTCAACAAGTATTTGATCTGTTAGAGAAATCCTCTAACAATGTTAGCTAACAATTTTTAGTTGGACGGTGGAAAAACGATTGTGGAGAAAAATATTAGCTAACAGTTTCTGTTGGACGGCGGAAAAACCCCTTTAAACAATCAGAAATAACCCTTAAAATAAGATTTGCTACTTTACCTGTAATCTTTATGCTTAAGTTTCTTGTGCTTTTTGATAGAAATGTGTTAGAATGCAATAAATATAGCTGGTTATTGTTTGTAGGTATTTTACAATATTACATTTGAAAACATCTGAGCTGAAATTTTTTCTATGCAGCCTAAAGTAAACACAGGTAAATGAAGACATCAACTCTTGAAGAATTATGATGAAAGAGGTTAGAACTCTCTCATATTTAAATCAAAATATATTTGTTTTTAAGTATTAGCGTGTCTTTACGTTTGTGTTAAAAACTTTTTTCTTTAAACTTGATTTATTACTAGAAGCTAGTTTATTTCAAAGAAAATTGAGGGGAGAAGCTATTTCTCCATACGTGCAAAGTAGGGAAAGGGGAGATTTTCCAGAAGGACCCTCCTTCAGCAGAAGCATCCTGATTTTTGTATTAGGGTCGTGATCTGTGGGCATCTTCTCAGGCTCCCTACACTCACACAAAATTCTGATATTTGTCTTTATACCATAAAAGCTGTTATGATATTGAACTGTATAATCATAAAAATATTAAGCTATACTTTTAACTTGCTTGTCTTTTTTATCAATAGAAGCTATATCATAGTATCTGATAATTTTCTCCCTTTTTAGGAAACCATGGGGAATCAAAGTAGTTCACTGTCAGAAGATGACAAGAGTGAATTAGACAAGAAAAGAATTAAAGATGAGGCAATGAACAAAGAAACACTAGATATGTTAGACAAAATCCCAAATCTCATGACATCTAAGCTACCATCAGATGAACAAAAGGGGGGCCCAGATGACTGCAGTTCAGAGTGTTCAAGCAAGCATCAGTTGGATAATTTGCACCAGCTTGCAAAGGTCTGAAATATTATATGTTATTGGTGTAAATTTTCACACAGATAAGCTAGGCCTTTTCCTTAATGACAAGATTATGAGATTGGTGCAATATTTCAATTGCTACTTCTTTACATTCAAAACAAAATATTTGGAAAATTGCTTAAGCTATTTTTGTTTGTCGGGCATTGTGATATCAATAGAGGTACTTGTATGATAAACCCCCCACCGCTCAAGTTGTTCATTCGTTGACGCATTATAGAACTGTTTTTTTTTTTTTTGTTAGTTTCTTTGAGCTTAGCGTGAGACAAGACAAAGAGAAGTGACAGAATAGATGGAAAATATATAATTTGGCCTTTTCCTTGAATAACAGCATTTTGAGATTGGTGCAATATTTCAATTCTAAAACTTATAGGTTATTTTATTACTTCCATTTACATTTAATTGCTACTTCTTTAAATTCAAAGCAAAACATTTGGGATATTCATTTAGCTATTATCACTTGTCAGGTATTGTGATAGCAATATATTATATTTGGTAGAAAAAAGCTATCAAGTAAACCTGATGTTGGACAAACGGTCAAATTATAATGCTCAAATTGAAAGGATTTGTCTCACTCTTTTTTAGTGACTTGGAAAGTGAGAGATTTTTCTAACAGATCCTTATCCATTGGTTGTTTTGAGGTGTGCTTATTTTGGTGAATGCAAAAAATCAAACATTTTGTTGTAACACACTGTTTGATGATAAGGGACTTAGGCCAACAGTAACCAAAACTAAAAACAGAATTTTGATAACAGTTGATACAGCAAAAG
Organism: Artemia sp. Qi Xiang Cuo; assembly: GCF_049724085.1. Classification (NCBI taxonomy): domain Eukaryota; kingdom Metazoa; phylum Arthropoda; class Branchiopoda; order Anostraca; family Artemiidae; genus Artemia; species Artemia sp. Qi Xiang Cuo. The sequence goes on from NC_142810.1 coordinate 43,840,004, forward strand.
AATTTTTTTATGCTAATACCAAATATTTAAAATTCGTTAAGTATAATGTTACCCATCGAAAGCTACTAGCCTGAGAAAGTTTGCCTGATTTCCGGAAAAGGGGAGAAAGACCACCGAAAAGGCAAGTGATCTTAGTGAAAATAAAATCGTCAGATTCAGCATATCAGAGAATCCTACTGTAGAGGTTTTGAGCTCCTATCTACAATAATGTGGAATTTTTTTTTTTTTTTCCTAGGGGTCATTGTATCAAACCAATAGTCCTAGAAGATCTAGAGAGGGCTCATTCAAACATAAATTAAAAGTTGCATTGCCCGTTTTGATTGACCAAAAACATTGCACCACGAAAAAGTCTCGTTTTCTACCATTATGTGGCACCAAACCGTGGTTTTGACACAAAAAAAGACCAAGTTGCTATCAATTAAAAATTGTGAGATAGCCAATTGATTCAAACGCATCAAAAACTTTATAGCCTACTTAGCTTCCCAGTTGTAGAGGAAGTAACGCTGTACGGTGGTGTATATGTTCCTGGAAAGTCACGTTTACACAAGATAAAAGGTTAATATGGATAGTTATCTTAATCCTTGATTTAAATAAGCTGATTCACTTTATTTTTCATGGAATTATGTTTAGTGACATATAATTGCACATCAACTGTAATGAAGGAGTGCTGGTGGGTTATTGTGTAGGAGGGAATAGAGGCAAATACCTAAAAGAGCTAATTTCAATGCCCAAACTGTCTAGCTCTCTCTTTGAGCTTTAAGATAAACACAGAAAGGGGTAGGGGGGGGGGGAGGAATTAACCTCTCATTGCCCTTTTTTAAGATTGAGCCTGAATAGTGCTGCTTTGGGGATGATACCCTTCTTATTGCAGAAAATGTTTGTAAAATTTACTTTAAAGCTTCTTTTAAGTAAACTGAGTTTTTACATCTTTCATAAAATTATATGTAAGTGCGCTTCAGCTATTTTGAAGGAGGGACTGTTGATTCTATTTTTGGTGGGGGGGGGGGCAAATGCTTCAAAGAGTTAATGCCAAATTAATGAAACTTTTAACGAAATTTTTAAATTTCGTCAAAAATTTTAACTCTTAAGCAGATAAACCAAAAAAGCAGGGCACTACCAATCCATTTACAATTATTGCTTTATACTATTTAGCAGCAAGAAATCTGCTCCCTCCTTAACTCCTTACTCTTTATGCTTAAATTTGACTTTTTGTCAAAATTCTTTAAAAACAACTGCTGAAATGCAATTGGATTAGGAAGCTTTTTTGAAGTACTAAAAACTTAAGGGTAATGAGGGAGGAGTTGAATAGGAGACAGCCCCCATCATATACGGAATAATTTCCTTTCGTCTTAAGCAGAGCCGTCCCTAGGGCTGGTGGTGCCTGGGGAAAATTTAATCATTGTGCCTCCATCTCGACTCAAATATAAGTAAAAAAAACAGAATCAAAGTGAAAAATCTGATCAAAGTGGATAGTTTGCAGCCGCGGTGCCCTCAGCCACGGCGTTCAGGGCATCTGACCCAGTCCCTCCCCCCACCCCAATTGAACGGCTCTGGTCTTAGTTTTAATGTTCCACCTTACTTTCAGTTGAAAAATTTGTTTTTTTTGTTTAATTGGAAGTAAAGGCTATCTTGCATAATGATGTCTGCTGCATAACAGGTTAGGCCCCATTACTCAACTCCTCAGCATAATTTTTACAAATTCGCTTATACTTAAATTTTCTAAGAGAAAAAAAATCTTACGAAATTTCGCTCTCCTGCAAGACTATGGAAATGGGAGATGCGCCATTTTCTTTTGTTCGTGACAATATGTGTCGTTTCGGCCAAGGGTATTCTTAGGATTTAGTTTGTTTTTTTCTTGGGGGGGGGATTAGCTAAAAGCTACTGGAAGTTCAAAAGCTTACGAATAATTTAGTATATTATTTTCAGAGTCTTCTTATCTTTGAGGATTTTTATGGAAGTTTATTGCTAAAATTTTTAGTATTACGCTACAAAAAAGAAGTCACCAATCCCTGGATCCACCCCTGGTCATTACAGGGGTTTCTTCACAACTGAAAAGGAATCCATAATTTTACTCTAAGGAAGTTTTAACTAATGCTGACTAGCACCTTCTACAAGGTTTTCTCGTGTCATATTTCATGCTCCTTGCATTTTCACGCTTATATTGCCTTAAGGGGTGCTGGCTTAAGTACCTTAAGCGAAAAAGGTACTTAAGTAAAAAAACAACTTAAATACCAACTTGAAAAGGCGTTCATCTTTTATTTTGGATTCTGGATATAAGTTTGAAGCTCAGATCTTTCTAGCTAATGCAAAAGTAAGTATTGCTGTATGTTGGTATTAGCTTATTAGCCATATCTTTAAAATAGATGCAGTGTGATAGAACACGTTTTTTAATTTCAAGTTTTAGGGGTGTTTTAAAAGCTCTAATATTCCAAGATGTCATGAGAAGAAGTGCAGATAAGGTACAAAGAATGTCAACTGATATGTTGGTTTGTGCTATGGCGATTTGTCTCTATATCCTGAATTCTTGCTGTAGTCAGCCAAAAAATTATAAACAGTCTGTAAACCCTGAGAGATCTCAGACTCTCAAAAATCCTGAACGAAACCTTGAAATCAGGCTTAATTTTGCAGAAGTGGAAGCGCTGCAAATGAGACAAGCAGTAGCTTTGGGCATGGATTAACCAAAGGAATGACGATTCCTGGCTACTTGTGATGGATAGATCTTATAAGGGCTTCTAGTAGGTCTAAAATATTTGCAAGGAAGTGATGTTTTGTTGATGTGAGGCACTTCAAATAAATATCAGAACATACAGCAAAAGAAGCAAGGTGACTACTGCTTGTAAAAGATTAAGTTTAAAAAAACTAAGGAATTGGGGGGGGGGCAGACCCCGGGGCTTCATCCTTAAGTACATGATTGCTCTCAGTCCAATTGTTAAAAAAAATCTAAATCTTGTTGTCTCCTTACCTCTCTCCCTACTGGGGTCCTTCTACTATGGTCCTTCTACGTCCTCTCTCCCTACTGGGGCCCTACAGGTCCTACTTTTATCCTATTACTGAATAAAAAACATTATTAAAAACATTATAAAAAACATATTACTGAATAAATAACTGAATAAACAGATATTAAAAGTGTTCTTTTTTTGTTTTTTGTTGTTGTTTTTTGGGGGGGGGGAGGTACCTAGGTTAGGTTAAGGTAGGTTACGTATTTAATATACGTAACCTTTTACTGAATAAAAAACACATCACTGTAATACAGTGATTTAATACGTGTTTCACCTAAATACATCAGTGTTTTCAGCCCTTGTCTACTGCTTGTAAGAGATTACACTTAAGATAATTAGGATTTTTTGTGGGGGGGGGGGGCAGGTCCTGAAGCCTTATCCTCAAATACATCACTTCTTTTAGTTCCACTGTTAAAAATCCTAAATCTTGTTGTCTTCCTACCTCTCTCCCTGCTGTAAATCCTTCTCTTTATCCTATCTCTGAACAAAAACACTTCATCATTAGTGAAAAAATGCATGCAGGTTTATCTATCTTATACATTTCAAGTTAAATTGCATGATCAGTTGTATTCAAAGTCTGTTTATTCCCCTGTTCATTTTTTTTCTAAGAGTGAGGAAATGAACCAAACAGTTCATGGTGATGAGTGTAAGTAAGAAGCAACTCCAATAGTATTTGCAAATTTAAAAAAATGGAAGTTTAAAGACAGTATACTCATAAAATTTAAATCCTAAACCTATAGTCAAAATTAGTTTGTCTAAAAAACGCTGCGCTTTCATTCTAAACAATTTAAAAAACTGAGAGAGAAAAGTTAGAAAATCTTTGTTTATTTGCCTAAAAAATCAGGAGTTTTGAAGCAAGAGATTCCAGTGTCATTTTTGTTGGAATTAGTGGTCCAAAATTGTGATATCGTTGGGTTCCAATTTTAAAATGACAGTGGGATTGATATAACATTATTGTCAGCCTGAAAAAATATATACCACAAATAAGAATCGGGAGACCCCTCCCCTCCTCTCTGTTTTTTGTCAAACCGTCTTAAATGTTTTAGTGTAATTTTTGCTTTACTGAAAACGATGTGTTTCGAACAGTGTGAGTTTTGTTTGCCAAGACATCAACAAAAAAAAGAATAAGATCACAATACTATTGAAGATTACAGGGGGGGGGGGGATATTTCAGGGAAAAAATAAATTTTTGGCTTTCAATTTGATATTACAAATTTAACACAACTTTTTATGTCAAAATTTTTAGTATTGATATTGATTAGCTAATCCTTGAAGCAATGTTAATGAATCAATAAATGATTACGTATTGATTTTCAATACATTTTAAAGGAAAATTAAGGTTGATTGGAGACAAAAATAACTTTCGGGTCCCGTTATCTCACCCCAACACTACCTAAAAGTTCCAACTAAAACCCCCAAGCTGTTTTCGAGATATTGCGAATATCTTATTCCAGTAGACTGAGTTAGAATGGTGTCTTTTGGTTTATCTTGGTGCTTATCTGTGAATGAATAGCACTATAAGTCCCATAGGAACTTATTCCAGTAGACTGAGTTAGAATGGTGTTATTTGGTTTATCTTGGAATGAATAGCACTATAAGTCCCATAGGAACTTATAGAGCAAAACCGCTTATATGAATCACATACGAGGGCTGTTCAGAAACTAGGGAACGTTTTGTTATAAAACAAAAACTAGGTGCAAGAAAAATATTTTATTATATATATCTGAAAGAGTGAGTAAAATGATGCTTTTCTACATAGTCACCAAACAAATTAAGGCACTTATCTAAGTGGTGGACAGGCTTCGAAATTCCTTCGTCATAGAAATCCGCCGCCTGCGATCTCAGCCACTCAGTGACGCACGCCCGGAGCTCGTCGTCGTCATCGTCATCAAAACGCTGTGTCGCTAGCCAGTTTTTCATCTTCGGGAACAAGTGGAAATCACTCGGTGCTAGGTCGGGACTCTAGGGTTGATGTGGGAAAATCTCCCATTTGAATGAGTCCCACGAATCCTCTCATCAACTTTGGCGAGAAGATCGTCTGTCACAATGCTCGGGCGTTCACTCCTTTAGTCATCATGCACGTTGGTTCGGCTATTTTTAAACCGGATACACCATTTTCGCACAGAACTTTCATTCACTACGTCGTTGCCATACACTTCGCACAGTTGCCGATGAATTTCTGTCGGTTTTTCTCTAACAAAAACTGTATTACGGACCGCACTACACAACTAGCGAGATTTGAAATTGCAGCGTACATTTTAAATTGGAATATAGGGAAAACGAGAAGTACCGAGATTTTCTCGTTCTCACGACTGGATGCCGATTGGAGCTACGAGCACGCGCACACCAAAACATACGTAATAGCCACACGCCTAGCGGCGTCAGACGGAAACGTTCCCTAGTTTCTGAATAGCCCTCGTATAAAGCTCTTTTAACTCCTCCCCTCCTAAAACCAAATTTTGATTCCTTTGCCCGTCTCCTTCCTTCCCCCAGTACTAACTGAAGGTTTCAATTCGATCCTCTAAGTCAGTGGTTCTCGGAGTGTTGTACGCGTACCCCTTGGGGGTACGCGGCCGGCCAACAACAAAAAATGAAACAACCCTTTAACTCTAGAATTTTATTTATATTTTTGCAATAGTTTACTTAGTACCGGTAACTGAGAAGGGGTACCTAAAATCTATTATGGGTAAAAAGGGTACAGTGGCTAAATAAGTTTGAGAACCACTGCTCTAAGTTATTCCCGAGTTTTGCAAATAATATTTTAAACTCAGGAGCACAGAAAATCTTTTGGTTTACTCAGATATGAGTGTTGCTTCAGCAGTATATCCTTGAGAGACTCTGCGGAATCATGGGCTAGCGAACAATCCTTTAAGAGTTCAAAGCTGCTTGAATAATCAAAAGCTAACATGCCCGCCTTTTCTGATAAAATTTATTTGCGAACAGGGTGTTATTTACATAATTTAGGGCCATTTTCCTGGAGCTTCTAGGATGATGTCGACCCTGGAAGCATCTTAAATACTAATAACCGATGAATAATTATATTTCTGTGTATATATATATTTATTTTCTTCTTTTTTTCTTGTAAATTGTATGTAATTTTTTCTATCATTTTCCGGCGTGAAGAAAACGATCCCTCCCAACCCCCTTCATTTTTTTCATAGGTTCTCTGCTGAATAAAATTAGAGATCTCTGTTGGTTGAAAGCCTTGAGCATAAGTATGAGGAGTTTCGAAACGTGTATTGTCTGTTTATACATCAGTTGATTCTGATCTTTTGGAAAAGATATTCCTGTTTGACAGCTGTTAAGTGGCCCTCAGATTTTTAATTGTTTTGCATCAAATACTACGGGCTGTTACAGAAAAATTACAATAATCATTTGTATACCATAGGATCGTGCCTCGCTTGGTGATTAATAAAGTTATTAGTAATAATTTAATTGTTTTCCGGTGTGAAAAAATGGGTTGCTAAGGGATAGAATTTTCCAATTCTGATGTAATTTTTGTCTTATCGGATTTGAATTAATAGGAAACAGCCTTTAAATCTAGAAATATTGGAGAAATTTAAATTCGAGACCCCCCCCCCCTTATTTCCCTGAAAAAGGGGTATTTCTGCATTGCCGATTTTGGATATGCTATTGAGCTAATTTTTTGAACATTTTGGTACCAAAAACATTTATACTGCTCAAATGCCGGGTCAAAACCATATTTTTACTGGACTAGATAAGTATTTGTTGTTATGTATTGCGGATTACATCCTGGGAAGCTAATATTAGGCGACTAAGTCTTACAAGGGATGCTCGAACGCACTCAAGATAACAATATAGATTGTACTTAGAGTCGTCTGATTTTAATGAAACTAGGGTGTTCATGATAGCAAAGAAAAGGTAATATGTTTTACTTTACACTCGGCCCCTTATTAAGACATTCTGTATACTGTATCTTGTTTAGTACCTTTTTTATCAGATTGAGGGACTTTTTTTTGGGGGGGGGGGGCCCAGATTTTTGAGAGTATTTTGCCCCTTCTTGTTAAAATTGTCATATAAAATTGTTTTCTTGTACTATTGCCCTCTTTCTCTGTCGAGAAAAATTCTACGTAATTACCTGACCAGCTCATAATGCGCATGTATTTCTATGAATTATTTATAAACATTTATCCTGGCTTGCTACATTTTGTGTTCTGATATCCATATACTTATTCATGTACAATTTTCTGATTATAGGCCATGGCTTTGAAATCGCACAAAATGAAGAAATGTGAAGGGATATGTCAAGACATATTTAAGGTGGGTACTTGTTTCATTTTTAAGGGATGAAGTTGTACCTTCTGTGCTAAAGTTTAAGGATGCGACAAGAGATGCATCTAGTGTTTTTCTATGGAAGAAAAACAAAAGGTATATCTATTAAAGCCTTGCTTAGTATTGTTATGAATGAATCATGCACAAGACCCGTCCAATATGAAAACAAAGAGAAACAGACGTAACTCCTTTTATCATAGTAGACAAAGGTATCATTCATGCTTATGCAGGGGTATAAGATTTTTTTTTTCCTAATGTGACGGGGTGTTGGAAAACTCGCTAAGTACATTCTAGGCCATCATTTGCGGGGGCTTTTTTTTTTATCACATGTCTGTGTTCTTCCTTTTTCGCAATCTGCTTGAAGTGGATCAGTTTCAGTTTCATTTATCTTTATTTAAAAACAAAATACATAACTTACATAACATTCCTGCCAGGAAAGCACAAAAAAATATTCTTGCTTGGGCAGGACATTAGCTAAGAGTAATTAAAAACAAACAGAAACAGCAAATTGACTAAATATATCAAGAAGAAAAAAAAGAGAAAAGTAAACGAGTAAATAAATCAACCTATGGTTTCAACTTTAAAGGTAAAAAAAGAAGAAGAGAGAGAAAGCAATAGGGAACGAGAAAAATGGGGAGAATAAATAAACCTGGAGGAGGATAGCACTAAAACACTTTTTATGTAATGACCAGTTACTGGTCACATAAAGAATATATGACTGTGTGAATTCCGTCTGTCTCAGGGGAGTGAGATCAAAAAGTCTGGACAAAAGATCTAATTAAAAAAGAAACTCTTTTCGTAGTGAGTACTTTTTGAACTAGGTCACACGAATGTCGTATGTCGTAAGTGTGCAAATCTTGACTTAATGTAAACAAATTTTGAAATGAAGATGGAAGGAGGTTATTGAAATTCTTGAAACAAAAATTTGCAATCTGGAAATCTTAATTCTTGTATCCATCAAATATTTTGGTAAATTTGATATGAAGACTGATGTCATCCGTGTGTTGAATAGGAGATATAATTTAAACTACCTTATTTTGGATGATTTGAACTCTTTTATAAGAAGAAATTAAGTTACTTGCCCATATGGAGTACCCGTAAGACAAATGGGGATGAAAAATAGATTGATAATCATTTTCAAGATTTTGTTAGGGGAATGAAAAGTATGACGACGGATGACTCCTAGGAATCTTGAAAGTTTATTGCCTACAAATTTTGCATGGTCTTTCCACGAAACATTCCCATCAACTACAAATCCAAGATATCTACAGTTTTAACTCTATTTATAATATTATTAGCTACTTTTAATTTTAGATCAGTTTGAATTAACGATATTCAAGAAAATACTACATAATCTGTGTTGCTGTAGTTCAGTGTTAAATAGTTCAAATCAGCACATGAGACAAATTCAGTGAGAGCTGTTTCCATTTTTGTAAACAAAGAAGGTAGATTTTCATATGCAACAAAAAGAAGTGTATCGTCTTCAAAAAGTATTATGCTGGCTTCAGACAAATAATGTTTTACTTGGTCAACATAAATAAGAAAATGTAGAGTTCTCAGTATTGACCTTTGTGGCACTCCATAAGGTACAGAAGGGCACCCAGATGTTAGGTTTACGTTATAAAGATCTCGAGCTTTATTGTTAGAATAGGAGGGAAACCATTTAGAGGTATGTTATCTGTCGCTATTGATTTGAGAATCTGAAGTAATGTGTCATGATCAATAATATCAAATGCCTTTTTAATGTCTGGTAATAATGCTGCCGGTACTAGGCCATTATCAAATGCATCATTCACCCAATCAACCAATTTTAAAATGGCAAGATCCGTTGAAAGACCTTTCCGAAAACCAAACTGCGTTTTGCAAAGTATATCCTGCTCCTGGAGGTGATTATATATTCTTTTTTGAACCACTTTCTCATAAAAGCCAGAATGGATATTTGCCGGTAATTGCTTGGCTCATTTTTTGACTTTCCTCAATGAAGGGGTAATACACGTGCCACTTTAAGCCTTTCTGGGAAAGTTTCTTTATGAAATGAGAAATTTATTAAGTGAGCTAAAATAGAAAAGATAATTTTTAGTTGTTGTATCATTTTTTAATGAAACATCATCAATCTTACAAGTTTGTAGTTTCATTTTCGTGACTATTTTATCTATTTCATATTCGTCACGCTACATAAACAGTAATTCAGAAGTTACATTTCGAGGTGGGAGTTTGGGAGTTAATGATCTTTTATCAGCTTATTGGCACAGTTTTCAACCTTCCTCTGAAAAATTCTTGCATAAATTTTCCGCAATTTCTATTGAATCATTAACAATTTAATCACCAAAATTCATCTTTTTTATTTGCTCTTTTTTCTCTTTTTTATGGCCCAGTACTTCATTAATTTTTGGTCAGGTTTTTCTTCATATTTCCTTTGATTTGATAAAATTCCCTTTCATAATATAATTTTTCAGAATACCTTTTTATATTATTCAGTCTAATGCGGGATTCTTTGAAAATCTGGAGTTTATGGTCCGTGGGGTCTTTTAGATAATCTTTATACAAATTATTCTTCATTTTCATAGAAGCAAGGATACCAGTCCTCGTCCATTCCTTCCTTGGAATATTTTTTTTTTTTTTTAACCTGTTTTAATGGACAACGCTTATCAAACTCCGTAAGAAAAGTATGCAGAAACAAATTATAAGCCTCATTTGCACACTTACTTTTAAAAATATCCGGAAGATCAACATGGTCTAAATTTTCAGCTAGTTTTCTTAAACTATATCTCGATATTTAAGCTTATTTTTTGGTGGATTTTTTGGTGGCCTGATATTTAAAATGTCAAGTTTGCCAATCAACATAAGTTGGTCTGATCCGTTATTAATAAGAACGTCAGCCGAACAATCTTTTAAATAATTGGCCATCAACAAAAATATTGTCTATAGAGTTGCCGAAGACTGCGTTATTCTCGTGGGAATTGATACTAAAGGGTATAAACAAGACGACAACATTATGTTGAGGAAATCAACACGGCCATCTGAATTCAACAGATCAATATTAAAATCACCCATTATAAATTTCTTTTTATTTTCTCTTGTAACTTTAGACAAAACACTTTCAAAAGCTTCTATGGAATTATTATCTGAAAATGATGGTACTTTATATACTATTCCCATTATCAAATTTTCCGGTCTTGACGACCTTGTTTCAATAAACAGAGTTTCAACTTTACCTTCAAGCCAGAGCGAAAGGTCATCTCTTAGATTATAGTCCATATCACTTCTAATCAAAGTCGTTAATCTTCCTCTCTCCATAAGAGAAGGACTTTATTATTCAGCTGTACACCCAGGAACAGAAAAATCCATTATATTTAATTTCACAGCATTTAAAAAGTTTCATATAGGCCTATAAGCACAGGTTGGTACTTAGCGAATTTCGTTACTGACAGGAGTGAACATTTCGCTGATCGAAACTCTTTACAGTTCTAAAAAAGTAAAGAATCACCTTTGCTAGAATCCCATTGAGAAAGATGCCCAAGTTCAACGTATGCACTATGTTTTGTACATTTTGCCATCTTTGTCCATCTTTCCATTCGGATCCATCAAATTAAATGTCTGCAAACACATCATCCTCAACTATCCTGTTGTCTTCGTAATTTTCTAAATGATCATGAAACCCTAACATGAACTTACCGTACACAGTAAGGAGTAAGAAAAAAAAATATAAAGAGGAAAACAAAACAATAAGAGATATGAACATGAAGGCAGAAAAGGATATAAAGAAGAGAGAAAAGAAAATGAAAAACCTGAACAAAATAGGCCCGAATAAATGCAAACATTAAGCTGAGGGTCCTTGACTGGTAATATCATTAGCAGTTCGGATTTTTCCTGCTTAACAAAAATCGTTCCTTCTATGGACCTTGCGTTCTTTGAACCGAGTTTATTGCGAGCCAAATCAAGCAACTGCTTCCTCTTTCTAGTTAAGTACTCCGACACAAATATACCTGTTTTCGCTAGGTTCGATTTAGCTAGAAAAACGGATTTTGCAACTCCTGGTTACGAAATACAACGCTAACGGGAGACATATTAGAACTGTTCCTACTAGATGAAAATTGGAACCGACGAATGTTCAGTATCTGTGAATTTGCAATATCCGGTAGTGCCATTTTGTCTCCGATAATTTCTTTTACTGCCGTCTCAACACTGGCTCCTTAACATTGCTTTAAACCACTGAAAATAAGCGTATCCAATCTCGTTTTTTGGTCCATATCATCCATTCTCAGTTCAATCGCTTAAATTCTGTCCTCCAGTGATCCAATTTAGTTTTTGCGCCTAGATAACATTTTTTCAAAAGAGCTGTACTTAGTCGAGTATTCAAGCAGGATCGCATCGTGAATTTTGGAAACTGTGTCTTCTGCACCTGCAACAGCTTCGATGAAGTTTTCTTGCAATGATTCGAGCTGATACATTTTAGCCTTTATAACTGTATGCATGCCTTAACAAAAAACGACGAAGTGTGTTCCGATATTCTTTTGAACTATGTCCACGATTCGAACGGGACATTTCGGATAGCCTTGGAATTTTGCTAATGCCTGTCCTCTAATTTCAAGTCCTCCCGGCATCTTAGGAAATAGGGAAAAATGTTACCTTGTTACTACCTTTCTTATTTATAAACGTGCCGGCATTCTTCTGTTTCTCAATAAATTCAGCTGCACTCCAATTCTTAATCTTTGCAAGCGAAAACTGGTTTCATTAGTTAACAAAACAAACAAATCCAGTCTTTTTCGCACAATTTCACTACAAATCCTTTGTTTACTTAGTACAAAGTCACACAGAGGTAGATTGGTATTCGTGCGAGTAACGTTGTTAATTGCAATTCAATTTTTACAGTTCATAATAGTTTACCCTTGTTAAAAAATAATCCGATTATTTTGGCTTATGTTCACGCTTCAAGAACGAGGTAATATCCAGAAAAAAGGTTGTTTTTTGTTGTCAGCCCAAAACCCATGGGTTTATACGTTTTAAAATATTTATGTATACCTCTATGTTCGTATGTTTAAACTTGTTTATATGCACTTATCCAAGTGAGTTAAAAATCCAGATCCAAATGAGTTAGAAAGTTAGACAGGTTCACGTAGTCAATCTTTGTTCACTGATTGTATTTACAGAGGTGTAGTTACCTCAGAAGCATTGAGAGAGACGAGCATGGACGGGAACGAATGATCTCATGATTTTATCAAACGTGCCAAAACTAATTTTATGCTCTAATTAAAAGGATTGTCTTGATCCAACAATAAGCTGTATTATATTGTATAAAATAAATTTTACCAAATATTTATAAGTGTAAACCCAGGGCCCTTGTGGCCATATTTTTTCTGAAATCTTGCAATTTTTTTGACAATTTCTTAAAACTTGACAATTTCTTTTCTTCCAAACTTAGAAGCTGCAAATCCTAAATCTTGCTTTGTTGGAGCTTCTTTTTGTGTTTTATTCAAATAGAAAATTCAAGTTAGTAAAAAGGAAACAGCAATATGTGAAGGTTCTATCATTTTTTGTCAAAGTTAGTCTTTTAGTTTTCATCTTTTTCATTATGTTCCGAACCAAAAGTTCCCCCTCTATACAATGTTTGATCATAATTCCACAAAAAATAAAATATATTGACGGCTAAACCCCCTCATAGGCATTAAATTATTTTTCAAGGCTAAATTAAATCCAAAAGCGATTTTCGTCAGAGCCGAACTTGGTTGTGATAATTCAAAAGGTGGCATTTGCTGAAGTTTCGAAATACAGAATTACAACTCACTTACTTGAGGTAATTGTAATCAGAGGCAATACTGGGGGGGGGGGTTAGCCTTCTAAGATTTTTGCCCCCCCTCCCCCACTCCTCCTAGATTTTGAAAGTGCTTTTTTGGTATTTTTGTCGAGAAGTGTTTTTTTTTTTTCTTTTTTTAAAAACATTGAAAAAACAAAAAAAATGTCCCCACAATAGATTTGAAAAATGAATTTTGGCCCCCAACCTATCCTCCTCTCCGCGCTAATCGTAATGCATTTATTGGCCCATTTTGTTTTCCATTATCTTATTTAATTTTAGTTGGCTATTATATTTCACTTATCTAGTTATTATTTTGTTACAATATTTAGGTATATTTAACTTTCCTAAAAGGTATTATGTCGTTTTTTCTCACTTGATGGTTCACTTACAAGACATTTTGTCCATGGTTGCCACTCCTATTTTTATATTGCCTAATCAGAAATATTACTAAATAAGCACGTAAATCACTAGATAATTGAAGAAAATCACTAAATCAACCAAAAAATCAATACAATCTAGTGATTTTTAATTTCGCCGGGTCGCAACCCTGATTGTGTCACACCCAACAGCAATATACACCATACATTCTTTTCATCCATTAGGGGTGTACTAATGAACCACTTACCTAAATATTTTTAATTTGCCTTTATTCAAGTTCACCGATCTGAGTGATGACAAAGAAAATGTAAAATACATGAGTCAAAGGAACGCCGGGTCAAAGTAACGCACTTTAAAGTAAGGAAGACAATTAAGTTGAATTCAAAGACTCAGGGTCTTGCATATGAGGCTTTCAAATTAACTAATTTCACACGCCAATAAAAATTTCATAACCGATAAGATAAACCATGCAGAAAACACCTTAATTTATTAATGTGCCTGTGTTTAGTTTTTCTGGGTTCGAGACTACTGGACTATGGACCACTCAAATACTTTAATAATTCCAGTAATTAGCTGCGTTTTTTTTCGAAGTTCCGTGTTTCATGGTTCATGTTCCAAGTTTCATGTTCTAGCCCAAAAACGCAGTTTTTGTCGCTTTCGTGTTCTCTGTGCATGTTCCTGGTTGAACGTCTAAAAACGCATTTTAGGAAAAGTGGCAAAATATTCAAAACTGTGGAAACATGTGGAAAAATTCTGAGCTTTT